>NW_028270186.1:32356451-32422712 GCF_037043375.1 Chiloscyllium plagiosum | reverse complement strand
CCTCACTCCTCCCTCCCTCACTCCTCCCTCCCTCACCCCTCACTCATCCCTCCCTCACTCACTCCTCCCTCACTCACTCACTACTCACTCACTCCTCCCTCTCTCACCCCTCGCTCCTCCCTCACTCACTCCTCCCTCGCTCACTCCTCACTCACTCCTCCCTCACTCTTCCCTCAATCACTCACTCCTCCCTCACTCACTCCTCCCTCACTCTCCCTCCCTCACTCACTCCTCCCTCACTCCTCACTCATTCCTCCCTCACTCCTCCCTCACTCACTCCTCCCTCACTCACTCTTCCCTCACTCACGCATCCCTCCCTCCCTCACTCCTCCCTCCCTCACTACTCCCTCACTCCTCCCTCACTATTCCCTCCCTCACTCCTCCCTCACTCACTCTTCCCTCACTCACTCCTCACTCACTCACTCCTCCCTCCCTCACTCCTCCCTCACTCCTCCCTCACTCCTCTCACTCACTCCTCCCTCCCACCTCCCTCACAGACTCCACCCTCACAGACTCCTCCCTCCCTCCTCCCTCCCTCACTCCTCCCTCACTCCTCCCTCACTCACTCACTCCTTACTCACTCCTCCCTCACTCACTCCTCCCTCACTCCTCCCTCACTCACTGCTCCCTCACTCACTCCTCCCTCACTCACTCCTCCCTCACTCACTCCTCCCTCACTCCTCCCTCCCTCACTCCTCCCTCACTCCTCCCTCCCTCACTCCTCCCTCCATCTCCCTCACACACTCTTCCCTCACTCACTCCTCCCTCCCTCCTCCCCTCTCACTCCTCACTCACTCCTCCCTCACTCCTCCCTCACCCACTCACTCCTCCCTCACTCACTCCTCCCTCCCTCACTCCTCCCTCCCTCACTCCTCCCTCCCTCACCCCTCACTCACTCCTCCCTCACTCACTCCTCCCTCACTCACTCACTACTCACTCACTCCTCCCTCACTCACCCCTCGCTCCTCCCTCACTCACTCCTCCCTCGCTCACTCCTCACTCACGCCTCGCTCACTCACGCCTCGCTCACTCACGCCTCGCTCACTCACTCCTCCCTCACTCACTCCTCCCTCACTCCTCCCTCCCTCACTCCTCCCTCCCTCACTCCTCCCTCCCACCTCCCTCACACACTCTTCCCTCACTCACTCCTCCCTCCCTCCCTCCCTCCCTCACTCCTCACTCACTCCTCCCTCACTCACTCCTCCCTCCCTCACCCCTCACTCACTCCTCCTCACTCACTCCTCCCTCACTCACTCCTCCCTCACTCACTCCTCCCTCACTCACCCCTCGCTCACTCACGCCTCCCTCACTCACTCCTCCCTCACTCACTCCTCCCTCACTCTTCCCTCAATCACTCACTCCTCCCTCCCTCACTCCTCCCTCCCTCTCTCCTCCCTCACTCCTCCCTCACTCTTCCGTCACTCACTCTTCCCTCCCTCACTCACTCCTCCCTCACTCACTCCTCCCTCACTCACTCCTCCCTCACTCACTCCTCCCTCATTCCTCCCTCCCTCACTCCTCGCTCACTCCTCGCTCCCTCACTCCTCCCTCACTCACTCACTCCTCCCTCACTCACTCCTCCCACACTCACTCCTCCCTCACTCACTCCTCCCACACTCACTCCTCCCTCACTCACTCTTCACTCACTCTTCACTCACTCACTCCCTCACTCCTCACTCACTCCTCCCTCACTCACTCCTCCATCCCTCACTCCTCCATCCCTCACTCCTCCCTCACTCCTCCCTCACTCACTCTTCCCTCCCTCACTCACTCTACCCTCCCTCACTCACTCCTCACTCACTCCTCCCTCCCTCACTCTTCCCTCACTCACGCATCCTTCCCTCCCTCACTCCTCCCTCCCTCACTACTCCCTCACTCCTCCCTCACTATCCCTCACTCACTCCTCCCTCACTCACTCTTCCCTCACTCACTCCTCCCTCCCTCCTCCGTCACTCCTCTCTCACTCACTCCTCCCTCACTCACTCCTCACACTCCTCCCTCACTCCTCCCACACTCACTCACCCCTCACTCACTCCTCCCTCACACACTCCTCACTCACTCACTCCTCCCTCCCTCCTCCCTCCCTCACTCCTCACTCACTCCTCCCTCACTCACTCCTTACTCACTCCTCCCTCACTCACTCCTCCCTCACTCCTCCCACACTCACTCACCCCTCGCTCACTCCTCCCTCACTCACTCCTCCCTCACTCACTCCTCCCTCACTCCTCCCTCCCTCACTCCTCCCTCCCACCTCCCTCACACACTCCACCCTCACTCACTCCTCCCTCCCTCATCCCTCCCTCACTCCTCCTTCACTCCTCCCTCACTCCTCCCTCCCTCACTCACACCTCCCTCACTCACTCCTCCTCCCTCACTCCTCCCTCCCTCATCCCTCCCTCACGCCTCCTTCACTCCTCCCTCACTCCTCCCTCCCTCACTCACACCTCCCTCACTCACTCCTCCCTCCCTCACTCCTCCCTCCCTCACCCCTCACTCACCTCCTCCCTCACTCACTCCTCCCTCACTCCTCCCTCACTCCTCCCTCACTCACCCCTCGCTCCTCCCTCACTCACTCCTCCCTCGCTCACTCCTCACTCACGCCTCCCTCACTCACTCCTCCCTCACTCACTCCTCCCTCACTCACTCCTCCCTCACTCACTCCTCCCTCACTCCTCCCTCACTCTTCCCTCAATCACTCACTCCTCCCTCACTCACTCCTCCCTCACTCACTTCTCCCTTACTCACTCACCCCTCCTTCACTCACTCACCCCTCCCTCACTCCTCCCTCACTCACTCCTCCCTCACTCACTCACTCCTCCCTCCCTCACTCCTCCCTCCCTCTCTCCTCCCTCACTATTCCGTCACTCACCCATCCCTCACTCACTCTTCACTCACTCTTCCCTCCCTCACTCTTCCCTCCTCACTCACTCCTCCCTCACTCACTCCTCCCTCACTCACTCCTCCCTCACTCACTCCACCCATTCCTCCCTCCCACCACCCTCACCCTCCTCCCTCCCTCTCCTCGCTCCCTCACTCCTCCCTCACCTCTCCCTCCCTCACTCACTCCTCCCTCACTCACTCCTCCCTCACTCACTCCCTCACTCCCTCACTCACTCCTCCCTCACCTCACTCCTCCCTCACTCACTCCTCCCTCACTCACTCCTCCCTCACTCCTCATCCCTCCCTCCCTCACTCCTCCCTCCCTCCTCCCTCACTCACTCCTCCCTCACTCACTCTTCCCTCACTCACTCCTCACTCACTCCTCCTCCCTCACTACTCCCTCACTCCTCCCTCACTCCTCACTCACTCCTCCTCACTCACTCCTCCCTCCTCACTTCCTCCCTCACTCACTCCCTCCCCTCACTCACTCCTCACTCACTCCTCCCTCACTCACTCCTCCCTCACTCCTCCCACACTCACTCACTCCCTCACTCACTCCTCCCTAACTGCTCCCTCACTCACTCCTCCCTCACTCACTCCTCCCTCACTCCTCCCTCCTCACTCCTCCCTCCCACCTCCCTCACACACTCCTCCCTCACTCACTCCTCCCTCCTTCCTCCTCCCTCACTCCTCACTCACTCCTCCCTCATCACTCACTCCTTACTCACTCCTTCCTCACTCACTCCTCCCTCACTCCTCCCACACTCACTCACCCCTCACTCACTCACTGCTCCCTCACTCACTCCTCCCTCCCTCACTCCTCCTCACTCCTCCCTCCCTCACTCTCCCTCCCCACCTCCCTCACACACTCCTCCCTCACTCACTTCCTCCCTCCTCCTCCCTCCCTCACTCACTCCTCCCTCACTCACTCCTCCCTCACTCACTCCTCCCTCACTCACTCCTCCCTCACTCACTCCTCCCTCCTCACACCTCCTCCCTCTCTCCTCCCTCACTCTTCCCTCACCCACTCTTCCCTCACTCACTCTTCCCTCACTCACTCTTCCCTCACTCACTCACTCCTCCCTCACTCACTCCTCCCTCACTCACTCCTCCCTCATTCCTCACTCCCTCACTCCTCGCTCACTCCTCGCTCCCTCACTCACTCCTCACTCACTCACTCCTCCCTCACTCACTCCTCCCTCACTCACTCCTCCCTCCCTCACTCACTCCTCCCTCCCTCACTCACTCCTCCCTCACTCACTCCTCCCTCACTCACTTCTCCCTTACTCACTCACCCCTCCTTCACTCACTCACCCCTCCCTCACTCCTCCCTCACTCACTCACTCCTCCCTCCCTCACTCCTCCCTCCCTCTCTCCTCCCTCACTCCTCCCTCACTATTCCGTCACTCACCCATCCCTCACTCACTCTTCCCTCCCTCACTTTCCCTCCCTCACTCACTCCTCCCTCACTCACTCCTCCCTCACTCACTCCTCCCTCACTCACTCCACCCTCATTCCTCCCTCCCTCACTCCTCCCTCACTCCTCGCTCCCTCACTCCTCGCTCCCTCACTCCTCCCTCACTCCTCCCTCCCTCACTCACTCCTCCCTCACTCACTCCTCCCTCACTCACTCCTCCCTCACTCACTCCTCCCTCACCCCTCACTCACTCCTCCCTCACTCACTCCTCCCTCACTCACTCCTCCCTCACTCACTCCTCCCTCACTCCTCCATCCCTCCCTCCCTCACTCCTCCCTCCCTCCTCCCTCACTCACTCCTCCCTCACACTCACTCTTCCCTCACTCACTCCTCACTCACTCCTCCCTCCCTCACTACTCCCTCACTCCTCCCTCACTCCTCACTCACTCCTCCCTCACTCACTCCTCCCTCACTCACTCCTCCCTCACTCACTCCTCCCTCCCTCACACCTCCCTCCCTCTCTCCTCCCTCACTCCTCCCTCACTCTTCCCTCACCCACTCTTCCCTCACTCACTCTTCCCTCCCTCACTCTTCCCTCCCTCACTCACTCCTCCCTCACTCACTCCTCCCTCACTCACTCCTCCCTCACTCACTCCTCCCTCACTCTTCCCTCAATCACTCACTCCTGCCTCACTCACTCCTCCCTCACTCACTCCTCCCTCACTCACTTCTCCCTCACTCACTCACCCCTCCCTCACACACCCCTCCCTCACTCCTCCCTCACTCACTCACTCCTCCCTCCCTCACTCCTCCCTCCCTCTCTCCTCCCTCACTCCTCCCTCACTATTCCGTCACTCACTCTTCCCTCCCTCACTCTTCCCTCCCTCACTCTTCCCTCCCTCACTCTTCCCTCCCTCACTCACTCCTCCCTCACTCCTCCCTCACTCCTCCCTCATTCCTCGCTCCCTCACTCCTCGCTCCCTCACTCCTCGCTCCCTCACTCCTCGCTCCCTCACTCCTCGCTCCCTCACTCACTCCTCACTCACTCACTCCTCCCTCACTCACTCCTCCCTCACTCACTCCTCCCTCACTCACTCCTCCCTCACTCACTCCTCCCACACTCACTCCTCCCACACTCACTCCTCCCTCCCTCACTCTTCACTCACTCCTCACTCACTCACTCCCTCACTCCTCACTCACTCCTCCCTCACTCACTCCTCCCTCACTCACTCCTCACTCACTCCTCCATCCCTCACTCCTCCCTCACTCCTCCCTCACTCACTCTTCCCTCCCTCACTCACTCTTCCCTCCCTCACTCACTCTTCCCTCCCTCACTCACTCCTCACTCACTCCTCCCTCACTCACTCTTCCCTCACTCACGCATCCCTCCCTCCCTCACTTCTCCCTCCCTCACTACTCCCTCACTCCTCCCTCACTATTCCCTCACTCACTCCTCCCTCACTCACTCTTCCCTCACTCACTCCTCACTCACTCACTCCTCCCTCCCTCACTCCTCCCTCACTCCTCCCTCACTCCTCCCTCACTCACTCCTCCCTCCCTCACTCCTCCCTCACTCCTCCCTCACTCCTCCCTCACTCCTCTCTCACTCACTCCTCCCTCACTCCTCCCACACTCACTCACCCCTCACTCACTCCTCCCTTACTGCTCCCTCACTCACTCCTCCCTCACTCACTCCTCCCTCACTCACTCCTCCCTCACTCCTCCCTCCCTCACTCCTCCCTCCCACCTCCCTCACACACTACTCCCTCACTCACTCCTCCCTCCCTCCTCCCTCCCTCACTCCTCACTCACTCCTCCCTCGTTCACTCACTCCTTACTCACTCCTCCCTCACTCACTCACTGCTCCCTCACTCACTCCTCCCTCACTCACTCCTCCCTCACTCCTCCCTCCCTCACTCCTCCCTCCCACCTCCCTCACACACTCCTCCCTCACTCACTCCTCCCTCCCTCCTCCCTCCCTCACTCACTCCTCCCTCACTCCTCCCTCACTCACTCACTCCTCCCTCACTCACTCCTCCCTCCCTCACTCCTCCCTCCCTCACTCCTCCCTCCCTCACCCCTCACTCACTCCTCCCACACTCACTCCTCCCTCACTCACTACTCACTCACTCCTCCCTCACTCACCCCTCGCTCCTCCCTCACTCACTCCTCCCTCGCTCACTCCTCACTCACACCTCCCTCACTCACTCCTCCCTCACTCACTCCTCCCTCACTCTTCCCTCAATCACTCACTCCTCCCTCACTCACTCCTCCCTCACTCACTTCTCCCTTACTCACTCACCCCTCCCTCACTCACTCCTCCCTCACTCACTCCTCCCTCACTCACTCACTCCTCCCTCACTCACTCCTCCCTCACTCACTCCTCCCTCATTCCTCCCTCGCTCACTCCTCGCTCCCTCACTCCTCCCTCACTCCTCCCTCCCTCACTCACTCCTCACTCACTCACTCCTCCCTCACTCACTCCTCCCACACTCACTCCTCCCACACTCACTCCTCCCACACTCACTCCTCCCACACTCACTCCTCCCTCACTCACTCCTCCCTCACTCCTCACTCACTCACTCCCTCACTCCTCACTTACTCCTCCCTCACTCACTCCTCCCTCACTCACTCCTCCCTCACTCCTCCATCCCTCACTCCTCCCTCACTCCTCCCTCACTCACTCTTCCCTCCCTCACTCACGCTTCCCTCCCTCACTCACTCTTCCCTCCCTCACTCACTCCTCACTCACTCACTCCTCACTCACTCCTCCCTCCCTCACTCCTCCCTCACTCCTCCCTCACTCCTCCCTCACTCACTCCTCCCTCACTCCTCCCTCACTCCTCACTCCCTCACTCCTCCCTCAATCACTCCTCCCTCACTCTTCCCTCCCTCACTCTTCCCTCCCTCACTCACTCACTCCTCCCACACTCACTCCTCCCACAGTCACTCACCCCTCACTCACTCCTCCCTCACTCCTCCCTCACTCACTCCTCCCTCCCTCCTCCCTCCCTCACTCCTCCCTCCCTCCTCCCTCCCTCACTCCTCCCTCACTCCTCACTCACTCCTCACTCACTCCTCCCTCACTCACTCCTCCCTCACTCACTCCTCAGTCCTCCCTCACTCCTCCCACACTCACTCCTCCCTCCCTCACTCCTCCCTCCCTCACTCCTCCCTCACTCTCCATCCCTCACTCTCCATCCCTCACTCCTCCCTCACTCACTCCTCCCTCACTCACTCCTCCCTCACTCACTCTTCCCTCCCTCACTCACTCCTCCCTCACTCCTCACTCCTCACTCATTCACTCCTCACTCACTCCTCCCTCCCTCACTCCTCCCTCACTCACTCCTCCCTCACTCACTCCTCCCTCACTCACTCTTCCCTCCCTCACTCACTCCTCCCTCACTCACTCCTCCCTCACTCACTCCTCCCTCACTCACTCCTCCCTCACTCCTCCCTCCCTCACTTTTCCCTCACTCACACATCCCTCCCTCCCTCACTCCTCCCTTCCTCAATACTCCCTCACACCTCCCTCACTATTCCCTCACTCACTCCTCCCTCACTCACTCCTCCCTCACTCACTCACTCCTCCCTCCCTCACTCCTCCCTCACTCACTCCTCCCTCACTCACTCCTCCCTCACTCCTCCCTCCCTCACTCCTCCCTCCCTCACTCCTCCCTCCCTCACTCCTCCCTCACTCACTCACTCCTCCCTCCCTCACTCCTCCCTCACTCACTCCTCCCTCACTCACTCCTCCCTCACTCCTCCCTCACTCACTCCTCCCTCACTCCTCCCACAGTCACTCCTCCCACAGTCACTCACCCCTCACTCACTCCTCCCTCCCTCACTCCTCCCTCACACACTCCTCCCTCACTCCTCCCACCCTCACTCCTCACTCACTCCTCACTCACTCCTTACTCACTCCTCCCTCACTCACTCCTCCCTCCCTCACTCCTCCCTCCCTCAGTCCTCCCTCACTCAGTCCTCCCTCACTCAGTCCTCCCTCACTCAGTCCTCCCTCACTCAGTCCTCACACACTCCTCCCTCACTCCTCCCTCACTCTTCCCTCCCTCCCTCACTCACTCCTCCCTCACTCACTCCTCCCTCACTCACTCGTCCCTCACTCACTCGTCCCTCACTCACTCCTCCCTCACTCACGCATCCCTCCCTCCCTCACTCCTCCCTTCCTCACTACTCCCTCACTCCTCCCTCACTATTCCCTCACTCACTCCTCCCTCACTCACTCTTCCCTCACTCACTCCTCCCTCCCTCACTCACTCCTCCCTCACTCACTCCTCCCTCACTCCTCCCTCACTCACTCCTCCCTCACTCTTCCCTCCCTCACTCCTCACTCACTCCTCCCACACTTACTCCTCCCACAGTCACTCACCCCTCACTCACTCCTCCCTCACTCACTCCTCCCTCACTCACTCCTCCCTCACTCCTCCCTCCCTCACTCCTCCCACAGTCACTCCTCCCTCCCTCACTCCTCCCTCCCTCCTCCCTCCCTCCCTCCTCCCTCACTCACTCCTCCCTCCCTCCTCCCTCCCTCAATCCTCACTCACTCCTCCCTCACTCACTCCTTACTCACTCCTACCTCCCTCACTCCTCCCTCACTCACTCCTCCCTCCCTCAGTCCTCCCTCCCTCAGTCCTCCCTCACTCAGTCCTCCCTCCCTCCTCCCTCACTCTTCCCTCCCTCCCTCCTCCCTCACTCTTCCCTCCCTCACTCACTCCTCCCTCACACACTCCTCCCTCACACACTCCTCCCTCACACACTCCTCCCTCACACACTCCTCCCTCACTCCTCCCTCACCCACTCACTCCTCCCTCACTCCTCCCTCCCTCACTCCTCCCTCCCTCACTCCTCCCTCCCTCACCCCTCACTCACTCCTCCCTCACTCACTCCTCCCTCCCTCACTCACTACTCACTCACTCCTCCCTCACTCACTCCTCCCTCACTCACTCCTCCCTCACTCCTCCCTCACTCACTCCTCCCTCACTCTTCCCTCCCTCACTCCTCACTCACTCCTCCCACTTACTCCTCCCACAGTCACTCACCCCTCACTCACTCCTCCCTCACTCACTCCTCCCAGAGTCACTCCTCCCACAGTCACTCCTCCCACAGTCACTCCTCCCACAGTCACTCCTCCCTCCCTCACTCCTCCCTCCCTCCTCCCTCCCTCCCTCCTCCCTCACTCACTCCTCCCTCCCTCCTCCCTCCCTCAATCCTCACTCACTCCTCCCTCACTCACTCCTTACTCACTCCTACCTCCCTCACTCCTCCCTCACTCACTCCTCCCTCCCTCAGTCCTCCCTCCCTCAGTCCTCCCTCCCTCAGTCCTCCCTCCCTCCTCCCTCACTCTTCCCTCCCTCACTCACTCCTCCCTCCCTCCTCCCTCGCTCTTCCCTCCCTCACACACTCCTCCCTCACACACTCCTCCCTCACACACTCCTCCCTCACTCCTCCCTCACCCACTCACTCCTCCCTCACTCCTCCCTCCCTCACTCCTCCCTCCCTCACTCCTCCCTCCCTCACCCCTCACTCACTCCTCCCTCACTCACTCCTCCCTCCCTCACTCACTACTCACTCACTCCTCCCTCACTCACCCCTCGCTCCTCCCTCACTCACTCCTCCCACGCTCACTCCTCACTCACGCCTCCCTCACTCACTCCTCCCTCACTCACTCACTACTCACTCACTCCTCCCTCACTCACCCCTCACTCCTCCCTCACTCACTCCTCCCTCACTCTTCCCTCAATCACTCACTCACTCCTCCCTCACTCACTCCTCCCTCACTCACTCCTCCCTCACTCACTCCTCCCTCACTCACTTCTCCCTTACTCACTCACCCCTCACTCACTCACCCCTCACTCACTCACCCCTCACTCACTCACCCCTCACTCACTTCTCCCTCACTCACTTCTCCCTCACTCACTCACCCCTCACTCACTCCTCCCACACTCACTCCTCCCACACTCACTCCTCCCACACTCACTCCTCCCACACTCACTCCTCCCACACTCACTCCTCCCTCACTCCTCACTCCCTCACTCCTCACTCACTCCTCCCTCACTCACTCCTCCCTCACTCACTCCTCCCTCACTCCTCCCTCACTCACTCCTCATTCACTCCTCCCTCACTCACTCCTCCCTCACTCCTCCCTCACTCACTCCTCCCTTACTCACTCTTCCCTCCCTCACTCACTCCTCCCTCACTCACTCCTCCCTCACTCACTCCTCACTCACTCCGTACTCACTCCTACCTCACTCACTCCTCCCTCCCTCACTCCTCCCTCCCTCACTCCTCCCTCCTTCACTCCTCCCTCACTCCTCCCTCACTCCTCCCTCACTCCTCCCTCCCTCACTCCTCCCTCCCTCACTCCTCCCTCCCTCACTCCTCCCTCCCTCAGTCCTCCCTCCCTCAGTCCTCCCTCCCTCACTCCTCCCTCACTCCTCCCTCACTCCTCCCTCCCTCACTCCTCCCTCCCTCAGTCCTCCCACACTCACTCCTCCCACACTCACTCCTCCCACACTCACTCCTCCCACACTCACTCCTCCCACACTCACTCCTCCCACACTCCTCACTCCCTCACTCCTCACTCACTCCTCCCTCACTCACTCCTCCCTCACTCACTCCTCCCTCACTCCTCCCTCACTCACTCCTCATTCACTCCTCCCTCACTCACTCCTCCCTCACTCACTCCTCCCTCACTCACTCCTCCCTTACTCACTCTTCCCTCCCTCACTCACTCCTCCCTCACTCACTCCTCCCTCACTCACTCCTCACTCACTCCGTACTCACTCCTACCTCACTCACTCCTCCCTCCCTCACTCCTCCCTCACTCACTCCTCCCTCACTCCTCCCTCACTCACTCACTCCTTACTCACTCCTCCCTCCCTCACTCCTCCCTCACTCCTCCCACACTCACTCCTCCCTCACTCACTGCTCCCTCACTCACTCCTCCCTCACTCCTCCCTCCCTCACTACTCCCTCCCACCTCCCTCACACACTCCTCCCTCACTCACTCCTCCCTCCCTCATCCCTCCCTCACTCCTCCCTCACTCCTCCCTCACTCCTCCCTCACTCCTCCCTCACCCACTCACTCCTCCCTCACTCACTCCTCCCTCCCTCACTCCTCCCTCCCTCACCCCTCACTCACTCCTCCCTCACTCACTCCTCCCTCACTCACTACTCACTCACTCCTCCCTCACTCACCCCTCGCTCCTCCCTCACTCACTCCTCCCTCGCTCACTCCTCACTCACTCACTCCTCCCTCACTCTTCCCTCAATCACTCACTCCTGCCTCACTCACTCCTCCCTCACTCACTCCTCCCTCACTCACTCCTCCCTCACTCACTTCTCCCTCACTCACTCACCCCTCCCTCACTCCTCCCTCACTCACTCCTCCCTCACTCACTCCTCCCTCACTCACTCCTCCCTCCCTCACTCCTCCCTCCCTCTCTCCTCCCTCACTATTCCGTCACTCACTCTTCCCTCACTCACTCTTCCCTCCCTCACTCACTCCTCCCTCACTCACTCCTCCCTCACTCACTCCTCCCTCACTCTTCCCTCAATCACTCACTCCTGCCTCACTCACTCCTCCCTCACTCACTCCTCCCTCACTCACTTCTCCCTCACTCACTCACCCCTCCCTCACACACCCCTCCCTCACTCCTCCCTCACTCACTCACTCCTCCCTCCCTCACTCCTCCCTCCCTCTCTCCTCCCTCACTCCTCCCTCACTATTCCGTCACTCACTCTTCCCTCACTCACTCTTCCCTCCCTCACTCTTCCCTCCCTCACTCTTCCCTCCCTCACTCACTCCTCCCTCACTCCTCCCTCACTCCTCCCTCATTCCTCGCTCCCTCACTCCTCGCTCCCTCACTCCTCGCTCCCTCACTCCTCGCTCCCTCACTCACTCCTCACTCACTCACTCCTCCCTCACTCACTCCTCCCTCACTCACTCCTCCCTCACTCACTCACTCCTCACTCACTCACTCCTCCCTCACTCACTCCTCCCACACTCACTCCTCCCACACTCACTCCTCCCTCCCTCACTCTTCACTCACTCCTCACTCACTCACTCCCTCACTCCTCACTCACTCCTCCCTCACTCACTCCTCCCTCACTCACTCCTCACTCACTCCTCCATCCCTCACTCCTCCCTCACTCCTCCCTCACTCACTCTTCCCTCCCTCACTCACTCTTCCCTCCCTCACTCACTCTTCCCTCCCTCACTCACTCTTCCCTCCCTCACTCACTCCTCACTCACTCCTCCCTCACTCACTCTTCCCTCACTCACGCATCCCTCCCTCCCTCACTTCTCCCTCCCTCACTACTCCCTCACTCCTCCCTCACTATTCCCTCACTCACTCCTCCCTCACTCACTCTTCCCTCACTCACTCCTCACTCACTCCTCCCTCCCTCACTCCTCCCTCACTCCTCCCTCACTCCTCCCTCACTCCTCCCTCACTCACTCCTCCCTCCCTCACTCCTCCCTCACTCCTCCCTCACTCCTCCCTCACTCCTCTCTCACTCACTCCTCCCTCACTCCTCCCACACTCACTCACCCCTCACTCACTCCTCCCTTACTGCTCCCTCACTCACTCCTCCCTCACTCACTCCTCCCTCACTCCTCCCTCCCTCACTCCTCCCTCCCACCTCCCTCACACACTACTCCCTCACTCACTCCTCCCTCCCTCCTCCCTCCCTCACTCCTCACTCACTCCTCCCTCGTTCACTCACTCCTTACTCACTCCTCCCTCACTCACTCACTGCTCCCTCACTCACTCCTCCCTCACTCACTCCTCCCTCACTCCTCCCTCCCTCACTCCTCCCTCCCTCCTCCCTCCCTCAATCCTCACTCACTCCTCCCTCACTCACTCCTTACTCACTCCTACCTCCCTCACTCCTCCCTCACTCACTCCTCCCTCCCTCAGTCCTCCCTCCCTCAGTCCTCCCTCACTCAGTCCTCCCTCCCTCCTCCCTCACTCTTCCCTCCCTCCCTCCTCCCTCACTCTTCCCTCCCTCACTCACTCCTCCCTCACACACTCCTCCCTCACACACTCCTCCCTCACACACTCCTCCCTCACACACTCCTCCCTCACCCACTCACTCCTCCCTCACTCCTCCCTCCCTCACTCCTCCCTCCCTCACTCCTCCCTCCCTCACCCCTCACTCACTCCTCCCTCACTCACTCCTCCCTCCCTCACTCACTACTCACTCACTCCTCCCTCACTCACTCCTCCCTCACTCACTCCTCCCTCACTCCTCCCTCACTCACTCCTCCCTCACTCTTCCCTCCCTCACTCCTCACTCACTCCTCCCACTTACTCCTCCCACAGTCACTCACCCCTCACTCACTCCTCCCTCACTCACTCCTCCCTCACTCCTCCCAGAGTCACTCCTCCCACAGTCACTCCTCCCACAGTCACTCCTCCCACAGTCACTCCTCCCTCCCACAGTCACTCCTCCCTCCCTCACTCCTCCCTCCCTCCTCCCTCCCTCCCTCCTCCCTCACTCACTCCTCCCTCCCTCCTCCCTCCCTCAATCCTCACTCACTCCTCCCTCACTCACTCCTTACTCACTCCTACCTCCCTCACTCCTCCCTCACTCACTCCTCCCTCCCTCAGTCCTCCCTCCCTCAGTCCTCCCTCCCTCAGTCCTCCCTCCCTCCTCCCTCACTCTTCCCTCCCTCACTCACTCCTCCCTCCCTCCTCCCTCACTCTTCCCTCCCTCACACACTCCTCCCTCACACACTCCTCCCTCACACACTCCTCCCTCACACACTCCTCCCTCACTCCTCCCTCACCCACTCACTCCTCCCTCACTCCTCCCTCCCTCACTCCTCCCTCCCTCACTCCTCCCTCCCTCACCCCTCACTCACTCCTCCCTCACTCACTCCTCCCTCCCTCACTCACTACTCACTCACTCCTCCCTCACTCACCCCTCGCTCCTCCCTCACTCACTCCTCCCACGCTCACTCCTCACTCACGCCTCCCTCACTCACTCCTCCCTCACTCACTCACTACTCACTCACTCCTCCCTCACTCACCCCTCACTCCTCCCTCACTCACTCCTCCCTCACTCTTCCCTCAATCACTCACTCACTCCTCCCTCACTCACTCCTCCCTCACTCACTCCTCCCTCACTCACTCCTCCCTCACTCACTTCTCCCTTACTCACTCACCCCTCACTCACTCACCCCTCACTCACTCACCCCTCACTCACTCACCCCTCACTCACTTCTCCCTCACTCACTTCTCCCTAACTCACTCACCCCTCACTCACTCCTCCCACACTCACTCCTCCCACACTCACTCCTCCCACACTCCTCACTCCCACACTCCTCACTCACTCCTCCCTCACTCACTCCTCCCTCACTCCTCCCTCACTCACTCCTCATTCACTCCTCCCTCACTCACTCCTCCCTCACTCACTCCTCCCTCACTCACTCTTCCCTCCCTCACTCTTCCCTCCCTCACTCACTCCTCCCTCACTCACTCCTCCCTCACTCACTCCTCCCTCACTCACTCCTCCCTCACTCACTCCTCACTCACTCCGTACTCACTCCTACCTCACTCACTCCTCCCTCCCTCACTCCTCCCTCCCTCACTCCTCCCTCACTCCTCCCTCACTCCTCCCTCCCTCACTCCTCCCTCCCTCACTCCTCCCTCCCTCACTCCTCCCTCCCTCAGTCCTCCCTCCCTCAGTCCTCCCTCACTCACTCCTCCCTCACTCCTCCCTCACTCCTCCCTCCCTCACTCCTCCCTCCCTCAGTCCTCCCACACTCACTCCTCCCACACTCACTCCTCCCACACTCACTCCTCCCTCACTCCTCACTCCCTCACTCCTCACTCACTCCTCCCTCACTCACTCCTCCCTCACTCCTCCCTCACTCCTCCCTCACTCACTCCTCATTCACTCCTCCCTCACTCACTCCTCCCTCACTCACTCCTCCCTCACTCACTCCTCCCTTACTCACTCTTCCCTCCCTCACTCACTCCTCCCTCACTCACTCCTCCCTCACTCACTCCTCACTCACTCCGTACTCACTCCTACCTCACTCACTCCTCCCTCCCTCACTCCTCCCTCCCTCACTCCTCCCTCACTCACTCACTCCTTACTCACTCCTCCCTCCCTCACTCCTCCCTCACTCCTCCCACACTCACTCCTCCCTCACTCACTCCTCCCTCACTCACTCCTCCCTCACTCACTGCTCCCTCACTCACTCCTCCCTCACTCCTCCCTCCCTCACTACTCCCTCCCACCTCCCTCACACACTCCTCCCTCACTCACTCCTCCCTCCCTCATCCCTCCCTCACTCCTCCCTCACTCCTCCCTCACTCCTCCCTCACCCACTCACTCCTCCCTCACTCACTCCTCCCTCCCTCACTCCTCCCTCCCTCACCCCTCACTCACTCCTCCCTCACTCACTCCTCCCTCACTCACTCCTCCCTCACTCACTACTCACTCACTCCTCCCTCACTCACCCCTCGCTCCTCCCTCACTCACTCCTCCCTCGCTCACTCCTCACTCACTCACTCCTCCCTCACTCTTCCCTCAATCACTCACTCCTGCCTCACTCACTCCTCCCTCACTCACTCCTCCCTCACTCACTCCTCCCTCACTCACTCCTCCCTCACTCACTTCTCCCTCACTCACTCACCCCTCCCTCACTCCTCCCTCACTCACTCCTCCCTCACTCACTCCTCCCTCACTCACTCACTCCTCCCTCCCTCACTCCTCCCTCCCTCTCTCCTCCCTCACTATTCCGTCACTCACTCTTCCCTCACTCACTCTTCCCTCCCTCACTCACTCCTCCCTCACTCACTCCTCCCTCACTCTTCCCTCAATCACTCACTCCTGCCTCACTCACTCCTCCCTCACTCACTCCTCCCTCACTCACTTCTCCCTCACTCACTCACCCCTCCCTCACACACCCCTCCCTCACTCCTCCCTCACTCACTCACTCCTCCCTCCCTCACTCCTCCCTCCCTCTCTCCTCCCTCACTCCTCCCTCACTATTCCGTCACTCACTCTTCCCTCACTCACTCTTCCCTCCCTCACTCTTCCCTCCCTCACTCTTCCCTCCCTCACTCACTCCTCCCTCACTCCTCCCTCACTCCTCCCTCATTCCTCGCTCCCTCACTCCTCGCTCCCTCACTCCTCGCTCCCTCACTCCTCGCTCCCTCACTCACTCCTCACTCACTCACTCACTCCTCCCTCACTCACTCCTCCCTCACTCACTCACTCCTCACTCACTCACTCCTCCCTCACTCACTCCTCCCACACTCACTCCTCCCACACTCACTCCTCCCTCCCTCACTCTTCACTCACTCCTCACTCACTCACTCCCTCACTCCTCACTCACTCCTCCCTCACTCACTCCTCCCTCACTCACTCCTCACTCACTCCTCCATCCCTCACTCCTCCCTCACTCCTCCCTCACTCACTCTTCCCTCCCTCACTCACTCTTCCCTCCCTCACTCACTCTTCCCTCCCTCACTCACTCCTCACTCACTCCTCCCTCACTCACTCTTCCCTCACTCACGCATCCCTCCCTCCCTCACTTCTCCCTCCCTCACTACTCCCTCACTCCTCCCTCACTATTCCCTCACTCACTCCTCCCTCACTCACTCTTCCCTCACTCACTCCTCACTCACTCCTCCCTCCCTCACTCCTCCCTCACTCCTCCCTCACTCCTCCCTCACTCCTCCCTCCCTCACTCCTCCCTCACTCCTCCCTCACTCCTCTCTCACTCACTCCTCCCTCACTCCTCCCACACTCACTCACCCCTCACTCACTCCTCCCTTACTGCTCCCTCACTCACTCCTCCCTCACTCACTCCTCCCTCACTCACTCCTCCCTCACTCCTCCCTCCCTCACTCCTCCCTCCCACCTCCCTCACACACTACTCCCTCACTCACTCCTCCCTCCCTCCTCCCTCCCTCACTCCTCACTCACTCCTCCCTCGTTCACTCACTCCTTACTCACTCCTCCCTCACTCACTCACTGCTCCCTCACTCACTCCTCCCTCACTCCTCCCTCCCTCACTCCTCCCTCCCACCTCCCTCACACACTCCTCCCTCACTCACTCCTCCCTCCCTCCTCCCTCCCTCACTCACTCCTCCCTCACTCCTCCCTCCCTCACTCACTCCTCCCTCACTCACTCCTCCCTCCCTCACTCCTCCCTCCCTCACCCCTCACTCACTCCTCCCACACTCACTCCTCCCTCACTCACCCCTCGCTCCTCCCTCACTCACTCCTCCCTCGCTCACTCCTCACTCACGCCTCCCTCACTCACTCCTCCCTCACTCTTCCCTCAATCACTCACTCCTCCCTCACTCACTCCTCCCTCACTCACTTCTCCCTTACTCACTCACCCCTCCCTCACTCACTCCTCCCTCACTCACTCCTCCCTCACTCACTCACTCCTCCCTCACTCACTCCTCCCTCACTCACTCCTCCCTCATTCCTCCCTCGCTCACTCCTCGCTCCCTCACTCCTCGCTCCCTCACTCCTCCCTCACTCCTCCCTCACTCACTCACTCCTCACTCACTCACTCCTCACTCACTCACTCCTCCCACACTCACTCCTCCCACACTCACTCCTCCCACACTCACTCCTCCCTCACTCCTCACTCACTCACTCCCTCACTCCTCACTCACTCCTCCCTCACTCACTCCTCCCTCCCTCACTCCTCCCTCACTCCTCCATCCCTCACTCCTCCCTCACTCCTCCCTCACTCACTCTTCCCTCCCTCACTCACGCTTCCCTCCCTCACTCACTCTTCCCTCCCTCACTCACTCCTCACTCACTCACTCCTCACTCACTCCTCCCTCCCTCACTCCTCCCTCACTCCTCCCTCACTCCTCCCTCACTCACCCCTCCCTCACTCCTCCCTCACTCCTCCCTCCCTCACTCCTCCCTCAATCACTCCTCCCTCACTCTTCCCTCCCTCACTCTTCCCTCCCTCACTCACTCACTCCTCCCACACTCACTCCTCCCACAGTCACTCACCCCTCACTCACTCCTCCCTCACTCCTCCCTCACTCACTCCTCCCTCCCTCCTCCCTCCCTCACTCCTCCCTCCCTCCTCCCTCCCTCACTCCTCCCTCCCTCCTCCCTCACTCCTCACTCACTCCTCCCTCACTCACTCCTCAGTCCTCCCTCACTCCTCCCACACTCACTCCTCCCTCCCTCACTCCTCCCTCCCTCACTCCTCCCTCACTCTCCATCCCTCACTCTCCATCCCTCACTCCTCCCTCACTCACTCCTCCCTCACTCACTCCTCCCTCACTCACTCTTCCCTCCCTCACTCACTCCTCCCTCACTCCTCACTCCTCACTCATTCACTCCTCCCTCACTCCTCCCTCCCTCACTCCTCCCTCCCTCACTCCTCCCTCACTCACTCCTCCCTCACTCACTCCTCCCTCACTCTTCCCTCCCTCACTCACTCCTCCCTCACTCACTCCTCCCTCACTCACTCCTCCCTCACTCACTCCTCCCTCACTCCTCCCTCCCTCACTTTTCCCTCACTCACACATCCCTCCCTCCCTCACTCCTCCCTTCCTCAATACTCCCTCACACCTCCCTCACTATTCCCTCACTCACTCCTCCCTCACTCATTCCTCCCTCACTCACTCACTCCTCCCTCCCTCACTCCTCCCTCACTCACTCCTCCCTCACTCCTCCCTCACTCACTCCTCCCTCCCTCACTCCTCCCTCCCTCACTCCTCCCTCCCTCACTCCTCCCTCACTCCTCCCACAGTCACTCCTCCCACAGTCACTCACCCCTCACTCACTCCTCCCTCCCTCACTCCTCCCTCACACACTCCTCCCTCACTCCTCCCACCCTCACTCCTCACTCACTCCTCACTCACTCCTTACTCACTCCTACCTCACTCACTCCTCCCTCCCTCACTCCTCCCTCCCTCAGTCCTCCCTCACTCAGTCCTCCCTCACTCAGTCCTCCCTCACTCAGTCCTCCCTCACTCAGTCCTCTCACACTCCTCCCTCACTCCTCCCTCACTCTTCCCTCCCTCCCTCACTCACTCACTCCTCCCTCACTCACTCCTCCCTCCCTCACTCACTACTCACTCACTCCTCCCTCACTCACCCCTCGCTCCTCCCTCACTCACTCCTCCCACGCTCACTCCTCACTCACGCCTCCCTCACTCACTCCTCCCTCACTCACTCACTACTCACTCACTCCTCCCTCACTCACCCCTCACTCCTCCCTCACTCACTCCTCCCTCACTCTTCCCTCAATCACTCACTCACTCCTCCCTCACTCACTCCTCCCTCACTCACTCCTCCCTCACTCACTCCTCCCTTACTCACTCACCCCTCACTCACTCACCCCTCACTCACTCACCCCTCACTCACTCACCCCTCACTCACTTCTCCCTCACTCACTCTCCCTCACTCACTCACCCCTCACTCACTCCTCCCACACTCACTCCTCCCACACTCACTCCTCCCACACTCACTCCTCCCACACTCACTCCTCCCACACTCCTCACTCCCTCACTCCTCACTCACTCCTCCCTCACTCACTCCTCCCTCACTCCTCCCTCACTCACTCCTCATTCACTCCTCCCTCACTCACTCCTCCCTCACTCACTCCTCCCTCACTCACTCCTCCCTTACTCACTCTTCCCTCCCTCACTCACTCCTCCCTCCCTCACTCCTCCCTCACTCACTCCTCCCTCACTCCGTACTCACTCCTACCTCACTCACTCCTCCCTCCCTCACTCCTCCCTCCCTCACTCCTCCCTCACTCCTCCCTCACTCCTCCCTCCCTCACTCCTCCCTCCCTCACTCCTCCCTCCCTCACTCCTCCCTCCCTCAGTCCTCCCTCCCTCAGTCCTCCCTCACTCACTCCTCCCTCACTCCTCCCTCCCTCACTCCTCCCTCCCTCAGTCCTCCCACACTCACTCCTCCCACACTCACTCCTCCCACACTCACTCCTCCCACACTCACTCCTCCCACACTCCTCACTCCCTCACTCCTCACTCACTCCTCCCTCACTCACTCCTCCCTCACTCACTCCTCCCTCACTCCTCCCTCACTCACTCCTCATTCACTCCTCCCTCACTCACTCCTCCCTCACTCACTCCTCCCTTACTCACTCTTCCCTCCCTCACTCCTCACTCACTCCGTACTCACTCCTACCTCACTCACTCCTCCCTCCCTCACTCCTCCCTCACTCACTCCTTACTCACTCCTCCCTCCCTCACTCCTCCCTCACTCCTCCCACACTCACTCCTCCCTCACTCACTCCTCCCTCACTCACTCCTCCCTCACTCACTCCTCCCTCACTCCGTACTCACTCCTACCTCACTCACTCCTCCCTCCCTCACTCCTCCCTCACTCACTCCTCCCTCACTCCTCCCTCACTCACTCACTCCTTACTCACTCCTCCCTCCCTCACTCCTCCCTCACTCCTCCCACACTCACTCCTCCCTCACTCACTCCTCCCTCACTCACTCCTCCCTCACTCACTCCTCCCTCACTCCTCCCTCCCTCACTACTCCCTCCCACCTCCCTCACACACTCCTCCCTCACTCACTCCTCCCTCCCTCATCCCTCCCTCACTCCTCCCTCACTCCTCCCTCACTCCTCCCTCACTCCTCCCTCACCCACTCACTCCTCCCTCACTCACTCCTCCCTCCCTCACTCCTCCCTCCCTCACCCCTCACTCACTCCTCCCTCACTCACTCCTCCCTCACTCACTCCTCCCTCACTCACTACTCACTCACTCACCCCTCGCTCCTCCCTCACTCACTCCTCCCTCGCTCACTCCTCACTCACTCACTCCTCCCTCACTCTTCCCTCAATCACTCACTCCTGCCTCACTCACTCCTCCCTCACTCACTCCTCCCTCACTCACTCCTCCCTCACTCACTACTCACTCACTCCTCCCTCACTCACCCCTCGCTCCTCCCTCACTCACTCCTCCCTCGCTCACTCCTCACTCACTCACTCCTCCCTCACTCTTCCCTCAATCACTCACTCCTGCCTCACTCACTCCTCCCTCACTCACTCCTCCCTCACTCACTCCTCCCTCACTCACTCCTCCCTCACTCACTTCTCCCTCACTCACTCACCCCTCCCTCACTCCTCCCTCACTCACTCCTCCCTCACTCACTCCTCCCT
The DNA here is from genome assembly GCF_037043375.1 of Chiloscyllium plagiosum. Classification (NCBI taxonomy): domain Eukaryota; kingdom Metazoa; phylum Chordata; class Chondrichthyes; order Orectolobiformes; family Hemiscylliidae; genus Chiloscyllium; species Chiloscyllium plagiosum. Next base: position 32,401,249 of record NW_028270186.1, on the reverse strand, counting down.
CACTCACTCACTCCTCCCTCCCTCACTCCTCCCTCCCTCACTCCTCCCTCACTATTCCGTCACTCACTCTTCCCTCACTCACTCTTCCCTCACTCACTCACTCCTCCCTCACTCACTCCTCCCTCACTCACTCCTCCCTCACTCACTCCTCCCTCACTCTTCCCTCAATCACTCACTCCTCCCTCACTCACTCCTCCCTCACTCACTTCTCCCTCACTCACTCACCCCTCCCTCACACACCCCTCCCTCACTCCTCCCTCACTCACTCACTCCTCCCTCCCTCACTCCTCCCTCCCTCTCTCCTCCCTCACTCCTCCCTCACTATTCCGTCACTCACTCTTCCCTCCCTCACTCTTCCCTCCCTCACTCTTCCCTCCCTCACTCACTCCTCCCTCACTCCTCCCTCACTCCTCCCTCATTCCTCGCTCCCTCACTCCTCGCTCCCTCACTCCTCGCTCCCTCACTCCTCGCTCCCTCACTCCTCGCTCCCTCACTCACTCCTCACTCACTCACTCCTCCCTCACTCACTCCTCCCTCACTCACTCACTCCTCACTCACTCACTCCTCCCTCACTCACTCCTCCCACACTCACTCCTCCCACACTCACTCCTCCCTCCCTCACTCTTCACTCACTCCTCACTCACTCACTCCCTCACTCCTCACTCACTCCTCCCTCACTCACTCCTCCCTCACTCACTCCTCACGCACTCCTCCATCCCTCACTCCTCCCTCACTCCTCCCTCACTCACTCTTCCCTCCCTCACTCCTCCCTCACTCACTCTTCCCTCCCTCACTCACTCTTCCCTCCCTCACTCACTCTTCCCTCCCTCACTCACTCCTCACTCACTCCTCCCTCACTCACCCCTCACTCACTCTTCCCTCACTCACGCATCCCTCCCTCCCTCACTTCTCCCTCCCTCACTACTCCCTCACTCCTCCCTCACTATTCCCTCACTCACTCCTCCCTCACTCACTCTTCCCTCACTCACTCCTCACTCACTCCTCCCTCCCTCACTCCTCCCTCACTCCTCCCTCACTCCTCCCTCACTCCTCTCTCACTCACTCCTCCCTCCCTCACTCCTCCCTCACTCCTCCCTCACTCCTCCCTCACTCCTCTCTCACTCACTCCTCCCTCACTCCTCCCACACTCACTCACCCCTCACTCACTCCTCCCTTACTGCTCCCTCACTCACTCCTCCCTCACTCACTCCTCCCTCACTCACTCCTCCCTCCCTCCTCCCTCCCTCACTCCTCACTCACTCCTCCCTCGTTCACTCACTCCTTACTCACTCCTCCCTCACTCACTCACTGCTCCCTCACTCACTCCTCCCTCACTCCTCCCTCCCTCACTCCTCCCTCCCACCTCCCTCACACACTCCTCCCTCACTCACTCCTCCCTCCCTCCTCCCTCCCTCACTCACTCCTCCCTCACTCCTCCCTCACTCACTCACTCCTCCCTCACTCACTCCTCCCTCCCTCACTCCTCCCTCCCTCACCCCTCACTCACTCCTCCCACACTCACTCCTCCCTCACTCACTCACTACTCACTCACTCCTCCCTCACTCACCCCTCGCTCCTCCCTCACTCACTCCTCCCTCGCTCACTCCTCACTCACGCCTCCCTCACTCACTCCTCCCTCACTCACTCCTCCCTCACTCTTCCCTCAATCACTCACTCCTCCCTCACTCACTCCTCCCTCACTCACTTCTCCCTTACTCACTCACCCCTCCCTCACTCACTCCTCCCTCACTCACTCCTCCCTCACTCACTCACTCCTCCCTCACTCACTCCTCCCTCACTCACTCCTCCCTCATTCCTCCCTCGCTCACTCCTCGCTCCCTCACTCCTCGCTCCCTCACTCCTCCCTCACTCCTCCCTCCCTCACTCACTCCTCACTCACTCACTCCTCCCTCACTCACTCCTCCCACACTCACTCCTCCCACACTCACTCCTCCCTCACTCCTCACTCACTCACTCCCTCACTCCTCACTCACTCCTCCCTCACTCACTCCTCCCTCACTCACTCCTCCCTCACTCCTCCATCCCTCACTCCTCCCTCACTCCTCCCTCACTCACTCTTCCCTCCCTCACTCACGCTTCCCTCCCTCACTCACTCTTCCCTCCCTCACTCACTCCTCACTCACTCACTCCTCACTCACTCCTCCCTCCCTCACTCCTCCCTCACTCCTCCCTCACTCCTCCCTCACTCACTCCTCCCTCACTCCTCCCTCACTCCTCCCTCCCTCACTCCTCCCTCAATCACTCCTCCCTCACTCTTCCCTCCCTCACTCTTCCCTCCCTCACTCACTCACTCCTCCCACACTCACTCCTCCCACAGTCACTCACCCCTCACTCACTCCTCCCTCACTCCTCCCTCACTCACTCCTCCCTCCCTCCTCCCTCCCTCACTCCTCCCTCCCTCCTCCCTCCCTCACTCCTCCCTCCCTCCTCCCTCACTCCTCACTCACTCCTCCCTCACTCACTCCTCCCTCACTCACTCCTCAGTCCTCCCTCACTCCTCCCACACTCACTCCTCCCTCCCTCACTCCTCCCTCCCTCACTCCTCCCTCACTCTCCATCCCTCACTCTCCATCCCTCACTCCTCCATCCCTCACTCCTCCCTCACTCACTCCTCCCTCACTCACTCTTCCCTCCCTCACTCACTCCTCCCTCACTCCTCACTCCTCACTCATTCACTCCTCACTCACTCCTCCCTCCCTCACTCCTCCCTCCCTCACTCCTCCCTCACTCACTCCTCCCTCACTCACTCCTCCCTCACTCTTCCCTCCCTCACTCACTCCACCCTCACTCACTCCTCCCTCACTCACTCCTCCCTCACTCCTCCCTCCCTCACTTTTCCCTCACTCACACATCCCTCCCTCCCTCACTCCTCCCTTCCTCAATACTCCCTCACACCTCCCTCACTATTCCCTCACTCACTCCTCCCTCACTCATTCCTCCCTCACTCACTCACTCCTCCCTCCCTCACTCCTCCCTCACTCACTCCTCCCTCACTCACTCCTCCCTCACTCCTCCCTCACTCACTCCTCCCTCCCTCACTCCTCCCTCCCTCACTCCTCCCTCCCTCACTCCTCCCTCACTCCTCCCACAGTCACTCCTCCCACAGTCACTCACCCCTCACTCACTCCTCCCTCCCTCACTCCTCCCTCACACACTCCTCCCTCACTCCTCCCACCCTCACTCCTCACTCACTCCTCACTCACTCCTTACTCACTCCTACCTCACTCACTCCTCCCTCCCTCACTCCTCCCTCCCTCAGTCCTCCCTCACTCAGTCCTCCCTCACTCAGTCCTCCCTCACTCAGTCCTCCCTCACTCAGTCCTCCCTCACTCAGTCCTCACACACTCCTCCCTCACTCCTCCCTCACTCTTCCCTCCCTCCCTCACTCACTCCTCCCTCACTCACTCGTCCCTCACTCACTCGTCCCTCACTCACTCCTCCCTCACTCACGCATCCCTCCCTCCCTCACTCCTCCCTTCCTCACCACTCCCTCACTCCTCCCTCACTATTCCCTCACTCACTCCTCCCTCACTCACTCTTCCCTCACTCACTCCTCCCTCCCTCACTCACTCCTCCCTCACTCACTCCTCCCTCACTCCTCCCTCACTCACTCCTCCCTCACTCTTCCCTCCCTCACTCCTCACTCACTCCTCCCACACTTACTCCTCCCACAGTCACTCACCCCTCACTCACTCCTCCCTCACTCACTCCTCCCTCACTCACTCCTCCCTCACTCCTCCCTCCCTCACTCCTCCCACAGTCACTCCTCCCACAGTCACTCCTCCCTCCCTCACTCCTCCCTCCCTCCTCCCTCCCTCCCTCCTCCCTCACTCACTCCTCCCTCCCTCCTCCCTCACTCAATCCTCACTCACTCCTCCCTCACTCACTCCTTACTCACTCCTACCTCCCTCACTCCTCCCTCACTCACTCCTCCCTCCCTCAGTCCTCCCTCCCTCAGTCCTCCCTCACTCAGTCCTCCCTCCCTCCTCCCTCACTCTTCCCTCCCTCACTCACTCCTCCCTCACACACTCCTCCCTCACACACTCCTCCCTCACACACTCCTCCCTCACACACTCCTCCCTCACTCCTCCCTCACCCACTCACTCCTCCCTCACTCCTCCCTCCCTCACTCCTCCCTCCCTCACTCCTCCCTCCCTCACCCCTCACTCACTCCTCCCTCACTCACTCCTCCCTCCCTCACTCACTACTCACTCACTCCTCCCTCACTCACTCCTCCCTCACTCACTCCTCCCTCACTCCTCCCTCACTCACTCCTCCCTCACTCTTCCCTCCCTCACTCCTCACTCACTCCTCCCACTTACTCCTCCCACAGTCACTCACCCCTCACTCACTCCTCCCTCACTCACTCCTCCCTCCCTCACTCCTCCCTCACTCCTCCCAGAGTCACTCCTCCCACAGTCACTCCTCCCACAGTCACTCCTCCCACAGTCACTCCTCCCTCCCTCACTCCTCCCTCCCTCCTCACTCCCTCCCTCCTCCCTCACTCACTCCTCCCTCCCTCCTCCCTCCCTCAATCCTCACTCACTCCTCCCTCACTCACTCCTTACTCACTCCTACCTCCCTCACTCCTCCCTCACTCACTCCTCCCTCCCTCAGTCCTCCCTCCCTCAGTCCTCCCTCACTCAGTCCTCCCTCCCTCCTCCCTCACTCTTCCCTCCCTCACTCACTCCTCCCTCCCTCCTCCCTCACTCTTCCCTCCCCCACACACTCCTCCCTCACACACTCCTCCCTCACACACTCCTCCCTCACACACTCCTCCCTCACCCACTCACTCCTCCCTCACTCCTCCCTCCCTCACTCCTCCCTCCCTCACTCCTCCCTCCCTCACCCCTCACTCACTCCTCCCTCACTCACTCCTCCCTCCCTCACTCACTACTCACTCACTCCTCCCTCACTCACCCCTCGCTCCTCCCTCACTCACTCCTCCCACGCTCACTCCTCACTCACGCCTCCCTCACTCACTCCTCCCTCACTCACTCACTACTCACTCACTCCTCCCTCACTCACCCCTCACTCCTCCCTCACTCACTCCTCCCTCACTCTTCCCTCAATCACTCACTCACTCCTCCCTCCCTCCTCCCTCCCTCACTCACTCCTCCCTCACTCCTCCCTCACTCACTCACTCCTCCCTCACTCACTCCTCCCTCCCTCACTCCTCCCTCCCTCACCCCTCACTCACTCCTCCCACACTCACTCCTCCCTCACTCACTCACTACTCACTCACTCCTCCCTCACTCACCCCTCGCTCCTCCCTCACTCACTCCTCCCTCGCTCACTCCTCACTCACGCCTCCCTCACTCACTCCTCCCTCACTCACTCCTCCCTCACTCTTCCCTCAATCACTCACTCCTCCCTCACTCACTCCTCCCTCACTCACTTCTCCCTTACTCACTCACCCCTCCCTCACTCACTCCTCCCTCACTCACTCCTCCCTCACTCACTCACTCCTCCCTCACTCACTCCTCCCTCACTCACTCCTCCCTCATTCCTCCCTCGCTCACTCCTCGCTCCCTCACTCCTCGCTCCCTCACTCCTCGCTCCCTCACTCCTCCCTCACTCCTCCCTCCCTCACTCACTCCTCACTCACTCACTCCTCCCTCACTCACTCCTCCCACACTCACTCCTCCCACACTCACTCCTCCCTCACTCCTCACTCACTCACTCCCTCACTCCTCACTCACTCCTCCCTCACTCACTCCTCCCTCACTCACTCCTCCCTCACTCCTCCATCCCTCACTCCTCCCTCACTCCTCCCTCACTCACTCTTCCCTCCCTCACTCACGCTTCCCTCCCTCACTCACTCTTCCCTCCCTCACTCACTCCTCACTCACTCACTCCTCACTCACTCCTCCCTCCCTCACTCCTCCCTCACTCCTCCCTCACTCCTCCCTCACTCCTCCCTCACTCCTCCCTCACTCCTCCCTCCCTCACTCCTCCCTCAATCACTCCTCCCTCACTCTTCCCTCCCTCACTCTTCCCTCCCTCACTCACTCACTCCTCCCACACTCACTCCTCCCACAGTCACTCACCCCTCACTCACTCCTCCCTCACTCCTCCCTCACTCACTCCTCCCTCCCTCCTCCCTCCCTCACTCCTCCCTCCCTCCTCCCTCCCTCACTCCTCCCTCCCTCCTCCCTCACTCCTCACTCACTCCTCCCTCACTCACTCCTCCCTCACTCACTCCTCAGTCCTCCCTCACTCCTCCCACACTCACTCCTCCCTCCCTCACTCCTCCCTCCCTCACTCCTCCCTCACTCTCCATCCCTCACTCTCCATCCCTCACTCCTCCCTCACTCACTCCTCCCTCACTCACTCCTCCCTCACTCACTCTTCCCTCCCTCACTCACTCCTCCCTCACTCCTCACTCCTCACTCATTCACTCCTCACTCACTCCTCCCTCCCTCACTCCTCCCTCCCTCACTCCTCCCTCACTCACTCCTCCCTCACTCACTCCTCCCTCACTCTTCCCTCCCTCACTCACTCCACCCTCACTCACTCCTCCCTCACTCCTCCCTCCCTCACTTTTCCCTCACTCACACATCCCTCCCTCCCTCACTCCTCCCTTCCTCAATACTCCCTCACACCTCCCTCACTATTCCCTCACTCACTCCTCCCTCACTCATTCCTCCCTCACTCACTCACTCCTCCCTCCCTCACTCCTCCCTCACTCACTCCTCCCTCACTCACGCCTCCCTCACTCCTCCCTCACTCACTCCTCCCTCCCTCACTCCTCCCTCCCTCACTCCTCCCTCCCTCACTCCTCCCTCACTCCTCCCACAGTCACTCCTCCCACAGTCACTCACCCCTCACTCACTCCTCCCTCCCTCACTCCTCCCTCACACACTCCTCCCTCACTCCTCCCACCCTCACTCCTCACTCACTCCTCACTCACTCCTTACTCACTCCTACCTCACTCACTCCTCCCTCCCTCACTCCTCCCTCCCTCAGTCCTCCCTCACTCAGTCCTCCCTCACTCAGTCCTCCCTCACTCAGTCCTCCCTCACTCAGTCCTCACACACTCCTCCCTCACTCCTCCCTCACTCTTCCCTCCCTCCCTCACTCACTCCTCCCTCACTCACTCCTCCCTCACTCACTCGTCCCTCACTCACTCCTCCCTCACTCACGCATCCCTCCCTCCCTCACTCCTCCCTTCCTCACCACTCCCTCACTCCTCCCTCACTATTCCCTCACTCACTCCTCCCTCACTCACTCTTCCCTCACTCACTCCTCCCTCCCTCACTCACTCCTCCCTCACTCACTCCTCCCTCACTCACTCCTCCCTCACTCACTCCTCCCTCACTCTTCCCTCCCTCACTCCTCACTCACTCCTCCCACACTTACTCCTCCCACAGTCACTCACCCCTCACTCACTCCTCCCTCACTCACTCCTCCCTCACTCACTCCTCCCTCACTCCTCCCTCCCTCACTCCTCCCACAGTCACTCCTCCCACAGTCACTCCTCCCTCCCTCACTCCTCCCTCCCTCCTCCCTCCCTCCCTCCTCCCTCACTCACTCCTCCCTCCCTCCTCCCTCACTCAATCCTCACTCACTCCTCCCTCACTCACTCCTTACTCACTCCTACCTCCCTCACTCCTCCCTCACTCACTCCTCCCTCCCTCAGTCCTCCCTCCCTCAGTCCTCCCTCACTCAGTCCTCCCTCACTCAGTCCTCCCTCCCTCCTCCCTCACTCTTCCCTCCCTCACTCACTCCTCCCTCACACACTCCTCCCTCACACACTCCTCCCTCACACACTCCTCCCTCACTCCTCCCTCACCCACTCACTCCTCCCTCACTCCTCCCTCCCTCACTCCTCCCTCCCTCACTCCTCCCTCCCTCACCCCTCACTCACTCCTCCCTCACTCACTCCTCCCTCCCTCACTCACTACTCACTCACTCCTCCCTCACTCACTCCTCCCTCACTCACTCCTCCCTCACTCCTCCCTCACTCACTCCTCCCTCACTCTTCCCTCCCTCACTCCTCACTCACTCCTCCCACTTACTCCTCCCACAGTCACTCACCCCTCACTCACTCCTCCCTCACTCACTCCTCCCTCACTCACTCCTCCCTCACTCCTCCCAGAGTCACTCCTCCCACAGTCACTCCTCCCACAGTCACTCCTCCCACAGTCACTCCTCCCTCCCTCACTCCTCCCTCCCTCCTCACTCCCTCCCTCCTCCCTCACTCACTCCTCCCTCCCTCCTCCCTCCCTCAATCCTCACTCACTCCTCCCTCACTCACTCCTTACTCACTCCTACCTCCCTCACTCCTCCCTCACTCACTCCTCCCTCCCTCAGTCCTCCCTCCCTCAGTCCTCCCTCACTCAGTCCTCCCTCCCTCCTCCCTCACTCACTCCTTACTCACTCCTACCTCCCTCACTCCTCCCTCACTCACTCCTCCCTCCCTCAGTCCTCCCTCCCTCAGTCCTCCCTCACTCAGTCCTCCCTCCCTCCTCCCTCACTCTTCCCTCCCTCACTCACTCCTCCCTCCCTCCTCCCTCACTCTTCCCTCCCCCACACACTCCTCCCTCACACACTCCTCCCTCACACACTCCTCCCTCACACACTCCTCCCTCACCCACTCACTCCTCCCTCACTCCTCCCTCCCTCACTCCTCCCTCCCTCACTCCTCCCTCCCTCACCCCTCACTCACTCCTCCCTCACTCACTCCTCCCTCCCTCACTCACTACTCACTCACTCCTCCCTCACTCACCCCTCGCTCCTCCCTCACTCACTCCTCCCACGCTCACTCCTCACTCACGCCTCCCTCACTCACTCCTCCCTCACTCACTCACTACTCACTCACTCCTCCCTCACTCACCCCTCACTCCTCCCTCACTCACTCCTCCCTCACTCTTCCCTCAATCACTCACTCACTCCTCCCTCACTCACTCCTCCCTCACTCACTCCTCCCTCACTCACTTCTCCCTTACTCACTCACCCCTCACTCACTCACCCCTCACTCACTCACCCCTCACTCACTTCTCCCTCACTCACTTCTCCCTCACTCACTCACCCCACACTCACTCCTCCCACACTCACTCCTCCCACACTCACTCCTCCCACACTCACTCCTCCCACACTCACTCCTCCCACACTCACTCCTCCCACACTCCTCACTCCCTCACTCCTCACTCACTCCTCCCTCACTCACTCCTCCCTCACTCCTGCCTCACTCACTCCTCATTCACTCCTCCCTCACTCACTCCTCCCTCACTCACTCCTCCCTCACTCACTCCTCCCTCACTCACTCTTCCCTCCCTCACTCACTCCTCCCTCACTCACTCCTCCCTCACTCACTCCTCACTCACTCCGTACTCACTCCTACCTCACTCACTCCTCCCTCCCTCACTCCTCCCTCCCTCACTCCTCCCTCCTTCACTCCTCCCTCACTCCTCCCTCAGTCCTCCCTCCCTCAGTCCTCCCTCCCTCACTCCTCCCTCACTCACTCCTCCCTCACTCACTCCTCCCTCACTCCTCCCTCACTCCTCCCTCCCTCAGTCCTCCCACACTCACTCCTCCCACACTCACTCCTCCCACACTCACTCCTCCCACACTCCTCACTCCCACACTCCTCACTCACTCCTCCCTCACTCACTCCTCCCTCACTCACTCCTCCCTCACTCCTCCCTCACTCACTCCTCCCTCACTCACTCCTCATTCACTCCTCCCTCACTCACTCCTCCCTCACTCACTCCTCCCTTACTCACTCTTCCCTCCCTCACTCACTCCTCCCTCACTCACTCCTCCCTCACTCACTCCTCACTCACTCCGTACTCACTCCTACCTCACTCACTCCTCCCTCCCTCACTCCTCCCTCACTCACTCCTCCCTCACTCCTCCCTCACTCCTCCCTCCCTCAGTCCTCCCTCCCTCACTCCTCCCTCCCTCACTCCTCCCTCACTCTTCCCTCCCTCACTCACTCCTCCCTCACTCATTCCTCCCTCACTCACTCCTCCCTCACTCACTCCTCCCTCACTCACGCATCCCTCCCTCCCGCACTCCTCCCTTCCTCACTACTCCCTCACTCCTCCCTCACTCACTCTTCCCTCACTCACTCCTCCCTCACTCACTCCTCCCTCACCCACTCCTCCCTCCCTCACTCCTCCCTCACTCACTCCACCCTCACTCACTCCTCCCCCACTCACTCCTCCCTCACTCTTCCCTCACTCACTCCTCACTCCCTCCTCCCACACTTACTCCTCCCACAGTCACTCACCCCTCACTCACTCCTCCCTCCCTCACTCCTCCCTCACTCCTCCCTCACTCACTCCTCATTCACTCCTCCCTCACTCACTCCTCCCTCACTCACTCCTCCCTCCCTCACTCCTCCCTTACTCACTCTTCCCTCCCTCACTCACTCCTCCCTCACTCACTCCTCCCTCACTCACTCCTCCCTCACTCCTCACTCCTCAATCCCTCACTCCTCCCTCCCTCACTCCTCCCTCACTCCTCCCTCACTCACTCCTCCCTCCCTCACTCCTCCCTCACTCACGCATCACTCCCTCCCTCACTCCTCCCTCCCTCACTCCTCCCTCCCTCACTACTCCCTCACTCCTCCCTCCCTCACTCCTCCCTCACTCACTCTTCCCTCACTCACTCCTCCCTCACTCACTCACTCCGCCCTCCCTCACCTCCCCCTCCCTCCTCCCTCACACACTCCTCCCTCACACACTCCTCCCTCACACACTCCTCCCTCACACACTCCTCCCTCACTCCTCTCACCCTCACTCCTCACTCACTCCTCCCTCACTCACTACTCACTCCTCCCTCCCTCACTCCTCCCTCCCTCACTCCTCCCTCCCTCACTCCTCCCTCCCTCACTCCTCCCTCCCTCACTCCTCCCTTCCCCACTCCTCACACACTCCTCCCTCACTCACTCCTCACTCACTCCGTACTCACTCCTACCTCACTCACTCCTCCCTCCCTCACTCCTCCCTCCCTCACTCCTCCCTCACTCCTCACTCCTCAATCCCTCACTCCTCCCTCCCTCACTCCTCCCTCCCTCACTCCTCCCTCACTCCTCCCTCACTCCTCCCTCACTCACCCCTCCCTCACTCCTCCCTCCCTCCTCCCTCACTCACCCCTCACTCACTCCTCCCTCCCTCACTCCTCCCTCCCTCACTACTCCCTCACTCCTCCCTCACTCACTCCTCCCTCACTCACTCTTCCCTCACTCACTCCTCCCTCACACACTCACTCCGCCCTCCCTCACCTCTCCCTCCCTCCTCCCTCACACACTCCTCCCTCACACACTCCTCCCTCACACACTCCTCCCACCCTCACTCCTCACTCACTCCTCCCTCACTCAATCCTCACTCACTCCGTACTCACTCCTACCTCACTCACTCCTCCCTCCCTCACTCCTCCCTCCCTCACTCCTCCCTCCCTCAGTCCTCCCTCACTCAGTCCTCCCTTCCCCACTCCTCACACACTCCTCCCTCACTCTTCCCTCCCTCACTCACTCCTCCCTCACTCACTCCTCCCTCACTCACTCCTCCCTCACTCCTCCCTCACTCCTCCCTCCCTCACTCCTCCCTCCCTCACTCCTCCCTCCCTCAGTCCTCCCTCACTCCTCCCTCACTCTTCCCTCCCTCACTCACTCCTCCCTCACTCACTCCTCCCTCACTCACTCTTCCCTCACTCACTCCTCCCTCACTCTTCCCTCCCTCACTCCTCACTCACTCCTCCCTCACTCACTCCTCCCTCACTCACTCCTCCCTCACTCACTCCGCCCTCCCTCACCTCTCCCTCCCTCCTCCCTCACACACCCCTCCCTCCCTCCTCCCTCACACACCCCTCCCTCACTCCTCCCACCCTCACTCCTCACTCACTCCTCCCTCACTCACTCCTCACTCACTCCGTACTCACTCCTACCTCACTCACTCCTCCCTCACTCACTCCTCCCTCCCTCAGTCCTCCCTCCCTCAGTCCTCCCTCCCTCAGTCCTCCCTTCCCCACTCCTCACACACTCCTCCCTCACTCACTCCTCCCTCCTCCCTCACTCACTCCTCCCTCCCTCACTCCTCCCTCCCTCAGTCCTCCCTCCCTCAGTCCTCCCTCACTCTTCCCTCACTCTTCCCTCACTCTTCCCTCACTCTTCCCTCACTCTTCCCTCCCTCACTCACTCTTCCCTCACTCACGCATCCCTCCCTCCCTCACTCCTCCCTCACTCACTCCACCCTCACTCACTCCTCCCCCACTCACTCCTCCCTCACTCTTCCCTCACTCACTCCTCACTCCCTCCTCCCACACTTACTCCTCCCACAGTCACTCACCCCTCACTCACTCCTCCCTCCCTCACTCCTCCCTCACTCCTCCCTCACTCACTCCTCATTCACTCCTCCCTCACTCACTCCTCCCTCACTCACTCCTCCCTCCCTCACTCCTCCCTTACTCACTCTTCCCTCCCTCACTCACTCCTCCCTCACTCACTCCTCCCTCACTCACTCCTCCCTCACTCCTCACTCCTCAATCCCTCACTCCTCCCTCCCTCACTCCTCCCTCACTCCTCCCTCACTCACTCCTCCCTCCCTCACTCCTCCCTCACTCACGCATCACTCCCTCCCTCACTCCTCCCTCCCTCACTCCTCCCTCCCTCACTACTCCCTCACTCCTCCCTCCCTCACTCCTCCCTCACTCACTCTTCCCTCACTCACTCCTCCCTCACTCACTCACTCCGCCCTCCCTCACCTCCCCCTCCCTCCTCCCTCACACACTCCTCCCTCACACACTCCTCCCTCACACACTCCTCCCTCACACACTCCTCCCTCACTCCTCTCACCCTCACTCCTCACTCACTCCTCCCTCACTCACTACTCACTCCTACCTCCCTCACTCCTCCCTCCCTCACTCCTCCCTCCCTCACTCCTCCCTCCCTCACTCCTCCCTCCCTCACTCCTCCCTCCCTCACTCCTCCCTTCCCCACTCCTCACACACTCCTCCCTCACTCACTCCTCACTCACTCCGTACTCACTCCTACCTCACTCACTCCTCCCTCCCTCACTCCTCCCTCCCTCACTCCTCCCTCACTCCTCACTCCTCAATCCCTCACTCCTCCCTCCCTCACTCCTCCCTCCCTCACTCCTCCCTCACTCCTCCCTCACTCCTCCCTCACTCACCCCTCCCTCACTCCTCCCTCCCTCCTCCCTCACTCACCCCTCACTCACTCCTCCCTCCCTCACTCCTCCCTCCCTCACTACTCCCTCACTCCTCCCTCACTCACTCCTCCCTCACTCACTCTTCCCTCACTCACTCCTCCCTCACACACTCACTCCGCCCTCCCTCACCTCTCCCTCCCTCCTCCCTCACACACTCCTCCCTCACACACTCCTCCCTCACACACTCCTCCCACCCTCACTCCTCACTCACTCCTCCCTCACTCAATCCTCACTCACTCCGTACTCACTCCTACCTCACTCACTCCTCCCTCCCTCACTCCTCCCTCCCTCACTCCTCCCTCCCTCAGTCCTCCCTCACTCAGTCCTCCCTTCCCCACTCCTCACACACTCCTCCCTCACTCTTCCCTCCCTCACTCACTCCTCCCTCACTCACTCCTCCCTCACTCCTCCCTCACTCCTCCCTCCCTCACTCCTCCCTCCCTCACTCCTCCCTCCCTCAGTCCTCCCTCACTCCTCCCTCACTCTTCCCTCCCTCACTCACTCCTCCCTCACTCACTCCTCCCTCACTCACTCTTCCCTCACTCACTCCTCCCTCACTCTTCCCTCCCTCACTCCTCACTCACTCCTCCCTCACTCACTCCTCCCTCACTCACTCCTCCCTCACTCACTCCGCCCTCCCTCACCTCTCCCTCCCTCCTCCCTCACACACCCCTCCCTCCCTCCTCCCTCACACACCCCTCCCTCACTCCTCCCACCCTCACTCCTCACTCACTCCTCCCTCACTCACTCCTCACTCACTCCGTACTCACTCCTACCTCACTCACTCCTCCCTCACTCACTCCTCCCTCCCTCAGTCCTCCCTCCCTCAGTCCTCCCTCCCTCAGTCCTCCCTTCCCCACTCCTCACACACTCCTCCCTCACTCACTCCTCCCTCCTCCCTCACTCACTCCTCCCTCCCTCACTCCTCCCTCCCTCAGTCCTCCCTCCCTCAGTCCTCCCTCACTCTTCCCTCACTCTTCCCTCACTCTTCCCTCACTCTTCCCTCACTCTTCCCTCCCTCACTCACTCTTCCCTCACTCACGCATCCCTCCCTCCCTCACTCCTCCCTTCCTCACTACTCCCTCACTCCTCCCTCACTATTCCCTCACTCACTCCACCCTCACTCACTCCTCCCTCACTCACTCCTCCCTCACTCACTCCTCCCTCACCCACTCCTCCCTCACCCACTCCTCCCTCACTCACTCCACCCTCACTCACTCCACCCTCACTCACTCCACCCTCACTCACTCCTCCTTCACTCTTCCCTCACTCACTCCTCACTCACTCCTCCCTCACTCACTCCTCATTCACTCCTCCCTCACTCACTCCTCCCTCACTCACTCCTCCCTCACTCTTCCCTCCCTCACTCTTCCCTCCCTCACTCTTCCCTCCCTCACTCCTCCCACAGTCACTCCTCCCACAGTCACTCCTCCCACAGTCACTCACCCCTCACTCACTCCTCCCTCACTCACTCCTCCCTCACTCCTCCCTCCCTCACTTCTCCCTCCCTCACTCCTCCCTCCCTCCTCCCTCACACACTCCTCCCTCACTCACTCCTCCCTCCCTCCTCCCTCCCTCACCCCTCACTCACTCCTCCCTCACTCACTCCTCACTCACTCACTCCTTACTCACTCCTCCCTCACTCACTCCTCCCTCACTCACTCCTCCCTCCCTCACTCAGTCCTCCCTCACTCAGTCCTCCCTCACTCAGTCCTCCCTCCCTCCTCCCTCACTCTTCCCTCCCTCACTCACTCCTCCCTCCCTCTTCCCTCCCTCACTCACTCCTCCCTCACACACTCCTCCCTCCCTCACACACTCCTCCCTCCCTCACTCCTCCCTCACTCACTCCTCCCTCACTCACTCCTCCCTCCCTCACTCCTCCCTCCCTCACTCCTCCCTCACTCACTCCTCCCTCACTCACTCCTCCCTCACTCCTCCCTCACTCCTCCCTCACCCACTCACTCCTCCCTCACTCACTCCTCCCTCACTCCTCCCTCACTCACTCCTTCCTCCCTCACCCCTCACTCACTCCTCCCTCACTCACTCCTCCCTCACTCACTCCTCCCTCACTCACTCACTCCTCCCTCACTCCTCCCACGCTCACTCCTCACTCACGCCTCCCTCACTCCTCCCACGCTCACTCCTCCCTCACTCACTCCTCCCTCACTCACTCCTCCCTCACTCACTCCTCCCTCACTCTTCCCTCAATCACTCACTCCTCCCTCACTCACTCCTCCCTCACTCACTCCTCCCTCACTCACTCACCCCTCACTCACTCACCCCTCACTCACTCACCCCTCACTCACTCACCCCTCACTCACTTCTCCCTCACTCACTCACCCCTCACTCCTCACTCACTCACCCCTCACTCACTCCTCCCACACTCACTCCTCCCTCACTCACTCCTCCCTCACTCACTCCTCCCTTACTCACTCTTCCCTCCCTCACTCACTCCTCCCTCACTCACTCACTCCTCCCTCACTCACTCCTCACTCCTCAATCACTCACTCACTCCTCCCTCCCTCACTCCTCCCTCACTCCTCCCTCACTCACTCCTCACTCACTCTTCCCTCACTCACGCATCACTCCCTCCCTCACTCCTCCCTCCCTCACTATTCCCTCACTCCTCCCTCACTCACTCTTCCCTCACTCACTCCTCCCTCACTCACTCCGCCCTCCCTCACTCCTCCCTCCCTCCTCCCTCACACACTCCTCCCTCACACCTCCCACTCTCACCCCTCACTCACTCCTCCCTCACTCACTCCTCCCACACTCACTCCTCCCACACTCACTCCTCCCTCACTCAGTCCTCCCTCACTCAGTCCTCCCTCACTCAGTCCTCCCTCCCTCACTCCTCACACACTCCTCCCTCACTCCTCCCTCACTCTTCCCTCCCTCCCTCACTCCTCCCTCACTCACTCCTCCCTCACTCACTCCTCCCTCACTCACGCATCCATCCCTCCCGCACTCCTCCCTTCCTCACTACTCCCTCACTCCTCCCTCACTATTCCCTCACTCACTCCTCCCTCACTCACTCCTCCCTCACTCACTCCTCCCTCACTCACTCCTCCCTCACTCCTCCCTCCCTCACTCCTCCCTCCCTCACTCCTCACTCACTCCTCCCTCACTCACTCCTCCCTCACTCACTCCTCCCTCACTCACTCCTCACTCACTCACTCCTCACTCACTCCTCCCTCACTCACTCCACCCTCACTCACTCCACCCTCACTCACTCCTCCCTCACTCACTCCTCCCTCACTCACTCCTCACTCACTCCTCACTCACTCCACCCTCACTCACTCCACCCTCACTCACTCCTCCCACAGTCACTCCTCCCTCCCTCACTCCTCCCTCCCTCACTCCTCCCTCACTCACTCCTCCCTCACTCACTCCTCCCTCACTCACTCCTCCCTCCCTCCTCCCTCCCTCACTCACTCCTCCCTCACTCACTCACTCCTCCCTCACTCTTCCCTCAATCACTCACTCACCCCTCACTCACTCCTCCCTCACTCACTCCTCCCTCACTCACTCACCCCTCACTCACTCACCCCTCACTCACTTCTCCCTCACTCACTCACCCCTCACTCACTCACCCCTCACTCACTCACCCCTCACTCACTCACCCCTCACTCACTCCTCCCTCACTCACTCACCCCTCACTCACTCACCCCTCACTCACTTCTCCCTCACTCACTTCTCCCTCACTCACTCACCCCTCACTCACTCACCCCTCACTCACTCACCCCTCACTCACTCACCCCTCACTCACTCCTCCCTCACTCACTCCTCCCTCACTCACTCTTCCCTCCCTCACTCACTCACTCCTCCCTCACTCACTCCTCACTCCTCAATCACTCACTCACTCCTCCCTCCCTCACTCCTCCCTCATTCCTCCCTCACTCACTCCTCCCTCACTCACTCTTCCCTCACTCACGCATCACTCCCTCCCTCACTCCTCCCTCCCTCACTACTCCCTCACTCCTCCCTCACTCACTCTTCCCTCACTCACTCCTCCCTCACTCACTCACTCCGCCCACCCTCACTCCTCCCTCCCTCCTCCCTCACACACTCCTCCCTCACACACTCCTCCCTCACTCCTCCCACCCTCACCCCTCACTCACTCCTCCCTCACTCACTCCTCCCTCCCTCAGTTCTCCCTCCCTCAGTCCTCCCTCACTCAGTCCTCCCTCCCTCACTCCTCACACACTCCTCCCTCACTCCTCCCTCACTCTTCCCTCCCTCACTCACTCCTCCCTCACTCACTCCTCCCTCACTCACTCTTCCCTCCCTCCCGCACTACTCCCTCACTCCTCCCTCACTATTCCCTCACTCACTCCTCCCTCACTCACTCCTCCCTCCCTCACTCCTCCCTCCCTCACTCCTCCCTCCCTCACTCCTCACTCACTCCTTCCTCACTCCCTCCTCCCTCACTCCCTCCTCCCTCCCTCACTCCTCCCTCACTCACTCCTCCCTCACTCACTCCTCACTCACTCACCCCTCACTCACTCACCCCTCACTCCTCCCTCCCTCACTCCTCCCTCACTCCTCCCTCACTCACTCCTCCCTCACTCACACCTCCCTCCCTCACTCCTCCCTCACTCTTCCCTCCCTCACTCTTCCCTCCCACACTCTTCCCTCCCACACTCTTCCCTCCCACACTCTTCCCTCCCACACTCTTCCCTCCCACACTCACTCCTCCCACAGTCACTCACCCCTCACTCACTCCTCCCTCACTCCTCCCTCACACACTCCTCCCTCACTCACTCCTCACTCACTCCTCCCTCCCTCACTCCTCACTCACTCCTCCCTCACTCACTCCTCCCTCCCTCCTCCCTCCCTCACTCCTCACTCACTCCTCCCTCACTCACTCCTTACTCACTCGTCCCTCACTCACTCCTCCCTCCCTCACTCCTCCCTCCCTCACTCCTCCCTCCCTCACTCCTCCCTCAGTCCTCCCTCCCTCAGTCCTCCCTCCCTCAGTCCTCCCTCCCTCCTCCCTCACTCTTCCCTCCCTCACTCACTCCTCCCTCCCTCCTCCCTCCCTCACTCACTCCTCCCACAGTCACTCACCCCTCACTCACTCCTCCCTCACTCCTCCCTCACTCACTCCTCACTCACTCCTCCCTCCCTCACTCCTCCCTCCCTCCTCCCTCACTCACTCCTCCCTCCCTCCTCCCTCCCTCACTCACTCCTCCCTCACTCACTCCTTACTCACTCCTCCCTCACTCACTCCTCCCTCCCTCACTCCTCCCTCCCTCACTCCTCCCTCCCTCACTCCTCACTCAGTCCTCCCTCCCTCAGTCCTCCCTCCCTCAGTCCTCCCTCCCTCAGTCCTCCCTCCCTCCTCCCTCACTCTTCCCTCCTCCCTCACTCTTCCCTCCCTCACTCACTCCTCCCTCCCTCACTCACTCCTCCCTCCCTCACTCACTCCTCCCTCCCTCCTCCCTCACTCTTCCCTCCCTCACACACTCCTCCCTCACTCACTCCTCCCTCACTCACTCCTCCCTCACTCATTCCTCCCTCACTCACTCCTCCCTCACTCACTCCTCCCTCACTCCTCCCTCACCCCTCCCTCACTCACTCCTCCCTCACTCACTCCTCTCTCCCTCACTCCTCCCTCCCTCACCCCTCACTCACTCCTCCCTCACTCACTCCTCCCTCACTCCTCACTCACTCACTCCTCACTCACTCACTCCTCACTCACTCACTCCTCACTCACTCACTCCTCACTCACTCCTCCCTCACTCCTCCCTCACTCACTCCTCCCTCCTCCCTCACTCACTCCTCCCTCACTCACTCTTCCCTCACTCACGCATCCCTCCCTCCCTCACTCACTCCTCCCTCACTCCTCCTTCACTATTCCCTCACTCACTCCTCCCTCACTCACTCTTCCCTCACTCACTCCTCCCTCACTCACTCACTCCTCCCTCCCTCACTCCTCCCTCACTCCTCCCTCACTCCTCTCTCACTCACTCCTCCCTCACTCACTCCTCCCTCACTCTTCCCTCCCTCACTCCTCACTCACTCCTCCCACACTCACTCACACCTCACTCACTCACTCCTCACTCACTCCTCCCACACTCACTCACCCCTCACTCACTCACTCCTCACTCACTCACTCCTCACTCACTCACTCCTCACTCACTCACTCCTCACTCACTCCTCCCTCACTCACTCCTCCCTCACTCACTCCTCCCTCACTCCTCCCTCCCTCACTCCTCCCTCCCTCCTCCCTCACACACTCCTCCCTCACTCACTCCTCCCTCCCTCCTCCCTCCCTCACTCCTCACTCACTCCTACCTCACTCCTACCTCACTCACTCCTCCCTCACTCACTCCTCCCTCACTCACTCCTCCCTCACTCACTCCTCCCTCACACACTCCTCCCTCACTCTTCCCACCCTCACTCACTCCTCCCTCACTCTTCCCACCCTCACTCACTCCTCCCTCACTCCTCCCTCACTCCTCCCTCACCCACTCACTCCTCCCTCACTCACTCCTCACTCACTCCTCCCTCACTCACTCCTCCCTCACTCACCCCTTACTCACTCCTCCCTCACTCACTCCTCCCTCACTCACTCCTCCCTCACTCACTCACTACTCACTCACTCCTCCCTCACTCACTCCTCCCTCGCTCCTCCCTCACTCACTCCTCCCTCGCTCACTCCTCACTCACGCCTCCCTCCCTCACTCATCCCTCACTCACTCCTCCCTCACTCACTCCTCCCTCACTCCTCCCTCACTCACTCCTCCCTCACTCACTCCTCCCTCACTCACTCCTCCCTCACTCCTCCCTCACCTCACTCTCCCCTCACTCACTCCTCACTCACAGCTCACTCACTCCTCCCTCACTCACTCCTCACTCACAGCTCACTCACTCCTCCCTCACTCACTCTTCCCTCCCTCCCTCACTCCTCACTCACTCTTCCCTCCCTCCCTCACTCCTCACTCACTCTTCCCTCCCTCACTCTTCCCTCCCTCACTCACTCCTCCCACACTCACTCTTCCCTCACTCACGCCTCCCTCCCTCACTACTCCCTCACTCCTCCCTCACTATTCCCTCCCTCACTCACTCCTCCCTCCCTCACTCCTCCCTCACTCACTCCTCCCTCACTCACTCCTCCCTCACTCACTCCTCCCTCACTCACACCTCACTCACTCACTCTTCCCTCCCTCACTCTTCCCTCCCTCACTCCTCACTCACTCCTCCCTCATTCACTCCTCCCTCACTCACTCCTCCCTCACCCCTCACTCACTCCTCCCACACTCACTCCTCCCACACGCACTCACTCCTCACTCACCCACTCCTCACTCACTCCTCACTCACTCACTCCTCACTCACTCCTCCCTCATGCCTCCCTCACTCACTCCTCCCACACTCACTCACTCCTCACTCACTCACTCCTCACTCACCCACTCACTCACTCCTCCCACACTCACTCACTCCTCCCTCACTCCTCCCTCACTCACTCCTCCCTCACCCATCCCTTACTCACTCCTCCCTCACTCCTCCCTTACTCACTCCTCCCTCACTCCTCCCTCACTCCTCCCTCCCTCACTCCTCCCTCACTCACTCCTCCCTCACTCACTCCTCCCTCACTCACTCCTCCCTCACTCACTCCTCCCTCACTCACTCTTCCCTCACTCACGCATCCCTCCCTCCCTCACTCACTCCTCCCTCACTCCTCCTTCACTATTCCCTCACTCACTCCTCCCTCACTCACTCTTCCCTCACTCACTCCTCCCTCACTCACTCACTCCTCCCTCCCTCACTCCTCCCTCACTCCTCCCTCACTCCTCTCTCACTCACTCCTCCCTCCCTCCTCCCTCCCTCACTCACTCCTACCTCACTCACTCCTCCCTCACTCACTCCTCCCTCACTCACTCCTCCCTCACTCACTCCTCACACACTCCTCCCTCACTCTTCCCACCCTCACTCACTCCTCCCTCACTCCTCCCTCACTCCTCCCTCACCCACTCACTCCTCCCTCACTCACTCCTCACTCACTCCTCCCTCACTCACTCCTCCCTCACTCACTCCTCCCTCATTCACCCCTTACTCACTCCTCCCTCACTCACTCCTCCCTCACTCACTCACTACTCACTCACTCCTCCCTCACTCACTCCTCCCTCGCTCCTCCCTCACTCACTCCTCCCTCGCTCACTCCTCACTCACGCCTCCCTCCCTCACTCCTCCCTCACTCACTCCTCCCTCACTCACTCCTCCCTCACTCCTCCCTCACTCACTCCTCCCTCACTCACTCCTCCCTCACTCACTCCTCCCTCACTCCTCCCTCACCTCACTCTCCCCTCACTCACTCCTCACTCACAGCTCACTCACTCCTCCCTCACTCACTCCTCACTCACAGCTCACTCACTCCTCCCTCACTCACTCTTCCCTCCCTCCCTCACTCCTCACTCACTCTTCCCTCCTTCACTCTTCCCTCCCTCACTCACTCCTCCCACACTCACTCCTCCCACACTCACGCCTCCCTCCCTCACTACTCCCTCACTCCTCCCTCACTATTCCCTCCCTCACTCACTCCTCCCTCCCTCACTCCTCCCTCACTCACTCCTCCCTCACTCACTCCTCCCTCACTCACACCTCACTCACTCACTCTTCCCTCCCTCACTCTTCCCTCCCTCACTCCTCACTCACTCCTCCCTCATTCACTCCTCCCTCACTCACTCCTCCCTCACCCCTCACTCACTCCTCCCACACTCACTCCTCCCACACGCACTCACTCCTCACTCACCCACTCCTCACTCACTCACTCCTCACTCACTCCTCCCTCATGCCTCCCTCCCTCACTCCTCCCACACTCACTCACTCCTCACTCACTCACTCCTCACTCACTCCTCCCACACTCACTCACTCCTCCCTCACTCCTCCCTCACTCACTCCTCCCTCACCCATCCCTTACTCACTCCTCCCTCACTCCTCCCTTACTCACTCCTACCTCACTCCTCCCTCACTCCTCCCTCACTCCTCCCTCCCTCACTCCTCCCTCCCTCACTCCTCCCTCCCTCACTCCTCCCTCACTCACTCCTCCCTCACTCACTCCTCCCTCACTCCTCCCTCGCAGTCAGTACTGAGTGCCGCACTGTCGGAGGGTCAGTACTGAGGGAGCGCCGCACTGTCGGAGGGTCAGTACTGAGGGAGTGCCACACTGTCGGAGGGTCAGTACTGAGGGAGCGCCGCACTGTCGGAGGGTCAGTACTGAGGGAGTGCCACACTGTCGGAGGGTCAGTGCTGAGGGAGCGCCGCACTGTCGGAGGGTCAGTACTGAGGGAGTGCCGCACTGTCGGAGGGTCAGTACTGAGGGAGTGCCGCACAGTCGGAGGGTCAGTACTGAGGGAGTGCCGCACTGTCGGAGGGTCAGTACTGAGGGAGGGTCGCACTGTCGGAGGGTCAGTGCTGAGGGAGTGCCGCACTGTCAGAGGGTCAGTACTGAGGGAGTGCCGCACTGTCGGAGGGTCAGTACTGAGTGAGGGCCGCACTGTCGGAGGGTCAGTACTGAGGGAGTGCCGCACTGTCGGAGGGTCAGTACTGAGGGAGTGACGCACTGTCGGAGGGTCAGTACTGGGGGAGCGCCGCACTGTCGGAGGGTCAGTACTGGGGGAGCGCCGCACTGTCGGAGGGTCAGTACTGGGGGAGCGCCGCACTGTCGGAGGGTCAGTACTGAGGGAGGGCCGCACTGTGGGAGGGTCAGTACTGAGGGAGGGTCGCACTGTCGGAGGGTCAGTGCTGAGGGAGTGCCGCACTGTCAGAGGGTCAGTACTGAGGGAGTGCCGCACTGTCGGAGGGTCAGTACTGAGTGAGGGCCGCACTGTCGGAGGGTCAGTACTGAGGGAGTGCCGCACTGTCGGAGGGTCAGTACTGAGGGAGTGACGCACTGTCGGAGGGTCAGTACTGGGGGAGCGCCGCACTGTCGGAGGGTCAGTACTGGGGGAGCGCCGCACTGTCGGAGGGTCAGTACTGGGGGAGCGCCGCACTGTCGGAGGGTCAGTACTGAGGGAGGGCCGCACTGTGGGAGGGTCGGTACTGAGGGAGGGCCGCACTGTCAGAGGGTCAGTACTGAGGGAGGGCCGCACTGTCGGAGGGTCAGTACTGAGGGAGTGCCACATTGTCGGAGGGTCAGCACTGAGGGAGCGCCGCACTGTCGGAGGGTCAGTGCTGAGGGAGTGCCGCACTGTCGGATGGTCAATACTGAGGGAGGGCCTCACTGTGGGAGGGTCGGTACTGAGGGAGGGCCGCACTGTCGGAGGGTCAGTACTGAGGGAGTGCCGCACTGTCGGAGGGTCAGTACTGAGGGAGTGTCGCACTGTCGGAGGGTCAGTGCTGAGGGAGTGCCGCACTGTCGGAGGGTGAGTACTGAGGGAGTGTCGCACTGTCGGAGGGTCAGTGCTGAGGGAGGGCCGCACTGTCGGAGGGCGAGTACTGAGGGAGCGTTGTTCTGCCTCCAGATCCCTGACTTGTATCCTCGATCGCTCCCTCTCCCACACGGTCCCTCTCTCTAGCTCTCTGTGCCACTGCCTCAGTGACTCTCTGGTGCCCTCTCTCCTCCTGAACCACTCGAGCAGTTGGCACTGCCATGCATATGACTGTCCAATGTGAATCTCTCTCTCTCTCTCTCTCTCTCTCTCTCGCTTGCTCTCTTCCCACACATATCCCTGCTCCCTCAAACAAAACTTTCTGAGTTCACCACGGCAGCTTGGCATGGTTTAATGTATTCACCGTGGAGAGGCAGCGGGCAGAGGAACACAGCAAAGGAGCAGGAGTACATCACTCACCCAGACAGAGACGGGCACCTGAGATGGCACTGTGAACACTGCCCGTGCACCCCGAAAGCACAGCGACTCTCCGACAGACACTCCCACTCACTGAGGTAAGGGATTTCACTCCGTCCTCCGGCCAGGAATGGGGGGAGACGGCCTCACACTGACCGGGACACCCGGCCACTCACCGACATCCTCCAGCTCCCTCTACACTCTCCCCCCCCACTGAGGACAGGGACAGCACGGGGTTAGATACAGAGTAAAGCTCCCTCT
This sequence comes from Chiloscyllium plagiosum, assembly GCF_037043375.1. NCBI lineage: Eukaryota > Metazoa > Chordata > Chondrichthyes > Orectolobiformes > Hemiscylliidae > Chiloscyllium > Chiloscyllium plagiosum. Next base: position 32,376,999 of record NW_028270186.1, on the reverse strand, counting down.
ACACTGTCCACCATCAAACACTCCCAGGACAGGGACAGCACAGGGTTAGATACAGAGTAAAGCTCCCTCTACACTCTCCCCCATCAAACACTCCCAGGACAGGGACAGCACGGGGTTAGGTACAGAGTAAAGCTCTCTCTACACTGTCCCCCATCAAACACTCCCAGGACAGGGACAGCACGGAGTTAGATACAGAGTAAAGCTCCCTCTACACTGTCCTCCATCAAACACTCCCAGGGCAGGGACAGCACGGGGTTAGATACACAGTAAAGCTCCCTCTACACTGTCCCCATCAAACACTCCCAGGACAGGGACAGCACGGGGTTAGATACAGAGTAAAGCTCCCTCTACACTGTCCCCATCAAACATTCTCAGGACAGGGACAGCACGGGGTTAGATACAGAGTAAAGCTCCCTCTACACTGTCCCCCATCAAACACTCCCAGGGACAGGGACAGCACGGGGTTAGATACAGAGTAAAGCTCCCTCTACACTGTCCCCATCAAACACTCCCAGGACAGGGACAGCACGGGGTTAGATTCAGAGTAAAGCTCTCTCTACACTGTCCACCATCAAACATTCTCAGGACAGGGAGAGCACGGGGTTAGATACAGAGTAAAGCTCCCTCTACACTGTCCCCCATCAAACACTCCCAGGGACAGGGACAGCACGGGGTTAGATACAGTGTAAAGCTCCCTCTACACTGTCCCCCATCAAACACTCCCAGGACAGGGACAGCACGGGGTTAGATACAGAGTAACGCTCCCTCTACACTGTCCCCCATCAAACACTCCCAGGACAGGGACAGCACGGGGTTAGATACAGAGTAAAGCTCCCTCTACACTGTCGCCCATCAAACACTCCCAGGACAGGGACAGCATGGGGTTAGATACAGAGTAAAGCTCCACTTACACTGTCCCACATCAAACACTCCCAGGACAGGGACAGCACGGGGTTAGATACAGAGTAAAGCTCCCTCTACACTGTCCCCCGTCAAACACTCCCAGGACAGGGACAGCGCGGGGTTAGATACAGAGTAAAGCTTCCTCTACACTGTCCCCCGTCAAACACTGCTTGGGTCAGTAATGTAGGGATTCAGTTGTGTCGGAGAGTGAGTTGTGTTCAGAATGGAATAATATCAGGAGCAGGATGAGTCCGTTCAGCCCGTCAGCCTTGTTCCGCCATTTAACACGATACCATGGCTGATCTGATCATGGTCTGAACATAGCTTTCCCATCCCACCTCCCATCGCCCTCCGACTCATTCCGAAATAATAACCTTTCTGTCCCTCTGTAAGTTAATTTAATATTCCGACAGCAAACGCACTGTGAGGAAGAGAATTCCACAGCTTCGTGGCACGTTCAAAGGCATTTGTTCTCCAGGGTCCACATGACAATCTTCGACCGGTGGTATTAAACCTCACTCGAGGTTATCCCACATCAAGAGACCATCACTTTCAAAGTGCTTTCTGTAACCCCATTCCCCTCTGACATCAATTCATCCAACTCACTCGACAACACCACACAGGCCGGGCATCAGCAGCACACAGTATCATCATGGGACACCACGTTCAACACAGCAACCAGATCCGGACAGGATACACTATCACAGGGTCAGGACTGAGGGAGTGCCGCACTGTCGGAGGGTCAGTACTGAGGGAGTGCCGCACTGTCGGAGGGTCAGTACTGAGGGAGTGCCGCACTGTCGGAGGGTCAGTACTGAGGGAGGGCCGCACTGTCGGAGGGTCAGTACTGAGGGAGTGCCGCACTGTCGGAGGGTCAGTACTGAGGGAGCGCCGCACTGTCGGAGGGTCAGTACTGAGGGAGTGCCGCACTGTCGGAGGGTCAGTACTGAGGGAGTGTCGCACTGTCGGAGGGTCAGTACTGAGGGAGTGCCGCACTGTCGGAGGGTCAGTGCTGAGGGAGTGCCGCACTGTCGGAGGGTCAGTACTGAGGGAGGGCCGCACTGTCGGAGGGTCAGTACTGAGGGAGGGCCGCACTGTCGGAGGGTCAGTGCTGAGGGAGTGCTGCACTGTCGGAGGGTCAGTACTGAGGGAGTGCCGCAATGTCGGAGGGTCAGTACTGAGGGAGCGCCGCACTGTCAGAGGGTCAGTACTGAGGGAGTGCCGCACTGTCAGCGAATGATGGTCTCTGAGTGGAATTTATCGCCAGCAGCCAAGTTTCTTGTATTGAGACTGGCTGTAATGCAGTGAGGGTTCGACAAGAGATAAATTGTGGTAGGGGACTCTCTCGTCCGAGGTACAGGCAGACGTTTCTGTGGCCAGCAGAGAAAAAGCAGAATGGTGTGTTGTTTCCCTGGTGCCAGGATCAAGGATGTCTCAGAGAGGGTGCAGAATGTTCTCATGGGGGAGAGGGGCCAGCAGGAGGTCATTGCCCACCAACGACATTGGAAGGGAAAAGGTTGAGATCTCTGAAGGGAGATTACAGAGGGTTAGGCAGAAATTTACAAAGGAGGTCCTCGAGGTGAGTAATATCTGGATTACTCCCAGTGCTACGAGCTACTGAGGGCAGGAATAGGAGGATAGAGCAGATGAATGCATGGCTGAGGAGCTGGTGTATGGGAGAAGGATTCACATTTTTGGATCATTGGAATCTCTTTTGGGGTAGAAGTGACCTGTACAAGAAGGACGGATTGCACCCTGAATTGGAAGGGGATTAATATACTGGCAGGGAAATTTGCTCGGACTGCTTGGGAGGATTTAAACTAGTAAGGTGGGGGGGTGGGGGGAGGTGGGACCCAGGGAGATGGTGAGGAAAGAGATCAATCTGAGACTGGTCCAGTTGAGAACAGAAGTGAGTCAGTCAGGGCAGGCAGGGACAAGGTAGGACTGATAAATTAAACTGCATTTATTTCAATGCAAGGGGCCTAACAGGGAAGGCATATGCACTCAGGGCATGGTTAGGGACATGGGACTGGGATATCATAACAATTACGGAAACATGGCTCAGGGATGGGCAGGACTGGCAACTTAATGTTCCAGGATACAAATGTTACAGGAAGGATAGAAAGGGAGGCAAGAGAGGAGGGGGGCGGTTTGATAAGGGATAGCATTACAGCTGTGGTGAGGGAGGATATTCCCAGAAATACATCCAGGGAAGTTATTTGGGTGGAGCTGAGAAATAAGAAAGGGATGATCACCTTATTGGGATTGTATTATAGACCCCCCCCCCCCCCAATCGTCATGGAGTCAGAGAGTCATACAGCAAAGAAACAGGCCCTCCGGCCTAACCAGCCCATAATCCCCAGATTAAACCAGTCCCAACTGCCTGCTCCTGGCCCATATCCCTCCCAACCCTTTACAACTCACATCCTGATCCAAATGTTTTTTAAACGTTGTCACTGTACCTCCATCCACCATTCCCTCAGGAAGGGAATTCCACACAGGAACCACCCCTCTGTAGAAAAGAAATTGCCCCTCAAGAGAGAACAGGTCTCCCTCCATGACCGAAGTGGACGTGTGTGTGTGTGTGTTGAACCGCAGGAGATGGGCACGTTCCTCAGGGAATATTTCCCCTCTGCGTTTACCGGAGAGAAAGACGTGCAGACTTGAGGACGTTAGTGGTTATACCTTGGGGACAGTCCATATCAGAGCAGGAGGAGGGAGTTGGGTGGATTGGAATGTGTGAAGGTGGACAAATCCCCTGGTCCTGACTAGACATATCCAAGCATCCTGCAACAGGTGAGAAAAGAAAGTGCGGTGGACGCAGCTGATAATTTTGGATCAGGTTCCCTATGAACTGGAAACAGGCCCATCAGCCCAACAAATCCACACCGACCATCTGAAGAGTGACCCAGCCAGACACATTCCTCGACCTTATACAATGGCCAATCCACCCTAACTGCACATCCCTGAACTCTTTGGGTTATTTAGCATGGCCAATCCACCCTAACCTGCACATCCCTGAGCACTATGGGTAATTTAGCATGGCCAATCCACCCTAACCTGCACATCCCTGAGCACTATGGGTAATTTAGCATGGCCAATCCACCCTAACCTACACATCCCTGAGCACTATGGGTAATTTAGCATGGTCAATCCACCCTAACCTGCACATCCCTGAGCACTATGGGTAATTTAGCATGGCCAATCCACTCTAACCTGCACATCCCTGAGCACTATGGGTAATTTAGCATGGCCAATCCACCCTAACCTGCACATCCCTGGGCACAATGGGTAATTTAGCATGGCCAATCCACCCTAACCTGCACATCCCTGAACACTATGGGTAATTTAGCATGGTCAATCCACCCTAACCAACACATCCCTGAGCACTATGGGTAATTTAGCATGGCCAATCCACCCTAACCTACACATCCCTGAACACTATGGGTAATTTAGCATGGCCAATCCACCCTAACTTGCACATCCCTGAGCACTATGGGTAATTTAGCATGGCCAATCCACCCTAACCTACACATCCCTGAACACTATGGGTAATTTAGCATGGCCAATCCACTCTAACCTGCACATCCCTGAGCACTATGGGTAATTTAGCATGGCCAATCCACCCTAACCTGCACATCCCTGGGCACAATGGGTAATTTAGCATGGCCAATCCACCCTAACCTGCACATCCCTGAACACTATGGGTAATTTAGCATGGTCAATCCACCCTAACCAACACATCCCTGAGCACTATGGGTAATTTAGCATGGCCAATCCACCCTAACCTGCACATCCCTGAACACTATGGAGTAATTTAGCATGGCCAATCCACCCTAACCTACACATCCCTGAGCACTATGGGTAATTTAGCATTGCTAATCCACCCTAACCTGCACATCCCTGGGCACAATGGGTAATTTAGCATGGCCAATCCACCCTAACCTACACATCCCTGGGCACAATGGGTAATTTAGCATGGCCAATCCACCCTAACCTGCACATCCCTGAACACTATGGGTAATTTAGCATGGTCAATCCACCCTAACCAACACATCCCTGAGCACTATGGGTAATTTAGCATGGCCAATCCACCCTAACCTGCACATCCCTGAGCACTATGGGTAATTTAGCATGGCCAATCCACCCTAACCTACACATCCCTGAGCACTATGGGTAATTTAGCATGGTCAATCCACCCTAACCTGCACATCCCTGAGCACTATGGGTAATTTAGCATGGCTAATCCACTCTAACCTGCACATCCCTGAGCACTATGGGTAATTTAGCATGGCCAATCCACCCTAACCTGCACATCCCTGGGCACAATGGGTAATTTAGCATGGCCAATCCACCCTAACCTGCACATCCCTGAACACTATGGGTAATTTAGCATGGTCAATCCACCCTAACCAACACATCCCTGAGCACTATGGGTAATTTGGCATGGCCAATCCACCCTAACCTGCACATCCCTGAACACTATGGAGTAATTTAGCATGGTCAATCCACCCTAACCTACACATCCCTGAGCACTATGGGTAATTTAGCATGGTCAATCCACCGTAACCAACACATCCCTGAGCACTATGGGTAATTTAGCATGGCCAACCGACCCTAACCTGCACATCCCTGAGCACTATGGGTAATTTAGCATGGCCAATCCACTCTAACCTGCACATCCCTGAGCACTCTGGGTAATTTAGCATGGCCAACCGACCCTAACCTGCACATCCCTGAGCACTATGGGTAATTTAGCATGGCCAATCCACTCTAACCTGCACATCCCTGAGCACTCTGGGTAATTTAGCATGGCCAACCGACCCTAACCTGCACATCCCTGAGCACTATGGGTAATTTAGCATGGCCAATCCACCCTAACCTGCACATCCCTGAGCACTATGGGTAATTTAGCATGGCCTATCCACCCTAACCTGCACATCCCTGAGCACTATGGGAAATTTAGCATGGCCAATCCACCCTAACCTGCACATCCCTAGGCACTATGGGTAATTCAGCATGGCCAATCCACCCTAACCAACACATCCCTGAACACTATGGGTAATTTAGCATGGCCAATCCACCCTAACTTGCACATCCCTGAGCACTATGGGTAATTTAGCTTGGCCAATCCACCCTAACCTGCACATCCCTGAACACTATGGGTAATTTAGCATGGCCAATCCACCCTAACCTGCACATCCATGAACAGTATGGGTAATTTAGCATGGCCAATCCACACTAACCTGCATATCCCTGAACACTATTGGTAATTTAGCATGGCCAATCCACCCTAACCGACACATCCCTGGGCACAATGGGTAATTTAGCATGGCCAATCCACCCTAACCTGCACATCCCTGAACACTATGGGTAATTTAGCATGGCCAATCCACCCTAACCTACACATCCCTGAGCACTATGGATAATTTAGCATGGCCAATCCACCCTAACCTACACATCCCTGGGCATTATGGGTAATTTAGCATGGCCAATCCTCCCTAACCTGCACATCCCTGGGCACAATGGATAATTTAGCATAGCCAATCCACCCTAACCTGCACATCCCTGAACACAATGGGTAATTTAGCATGGCCAATCCACCCTAACCTGCCCATCCCTGGGCACAATGGGTAATTTAGCATGGCCAATCCACCCTAACCTGCACATCCCTGGGCACAATGGGTAATTTAGCATGGCCAATCCACCCTAACCTACGCATCCCTGAGCACTATGGGTAATTTAGCATGGTCAATCCACCCTAACCAACACATCCCTGAGCACTATGGGTAATTTAGCATGGCCAATCCACCCTAACCTGCACATCCCTGAACACTATGGAGTAATTTAGCATGGTCAATCCACCCTAACCTACACATCCCTGAGCACTATGGGTAATTTAGCATGGACAATCCACCGTAACCAACACATCCCTGAGCACTATGGGTAATTTAGCATGGCCAATCCACCCTAACCTGCATATCCCTGAACACTATGGGTAATTTAGCATGGTCAATCCACCCTAACCAACACATCCCTGAGCACTATGGGTAATTTAGCATGGTCAATCCACCCTAACCAACACATCCCTGAGCTCTATGGGTAATTTAGCATGGCCAATCCACCCTAACCTGCACATCCCTGAGCACTATGGGTAATTTAGCATGGCCAATCCACCCTAACCTGCACATCCCTGAACACTATGGAGTAATTTAGCATGGTCAATCCACCCTAACCTACACATCCCTGAGCACTATGGGTAATTTAGCATGGTCAATCCACCGTAACCAACACATCCCTGAGCACTATGGATAATTTAGCATGGTCAATCCACCCTAACCTGCACATCCCTGAGCACTATGGGTAATTTAGCATGGCCAACCGACCCTAACCTGCACATCCCTGAGCACTATGGGTAATTTAGCATGGCCAATCCACTCTAACCTGCACATCCCTGAGCACTCTGGGTAATTTAGCATGGCCAACCGACCCTAACCTGCACATCCCTGAGCACTATGGGTTATTTAGCATGGCCAATCCACCCTAACCTGCACATCCCTGGGCACAATGGGTAATTTAGCATGGCCAATCCACCCTAACCTGCACATCCCTGAACACTATGGGTAATTTAGCATGGTCAATCCACCCTAACCAACACATCCCTGAGCACTATGGGTAATTTAGCATGGCCAATCCACTCTAACCTTCACATCCCTGAGCACTCTGGGTAATTTAGCATGGCCAACCGACCTTAACCTGCACATCCCTGAGCACTATGGGTAATTTAGCATGGCCTATCCACCCTAACCTGCACATCCCTGAGCACTATGGGTAATTTAGCATGGCCAATCCACCCTAACCTGCACATCCCTGGGCACTATGGGTAATTCAGCATGGCCAATCCACCCTAACCAACACATCCCTGAACACTATGGGTAATTTAGCATGGCCAATCCACCCTAACCTGCACATCCCTGAGCACTCTGGGTAATTTAGATGGCCAATCCATCCTAACCTGCACATCCCTGAGCACTATGGATAATTTAGTATGGCCAATCCACCCTAACCAACACATCCCTGAACACTATGGGTAATTTAGCATGGCCAATCCACCCTAACTTGCACATCCCTGAGCACTATGGGTAATTTAGCTTGGCCAATCCACCCTAACCTGCACATCCCTGAACACAATGGGTAATTTAGCATGGCCAATCCACCCTAACCTGCACATCACTGGGCACAATGGGTAATTTAGCATGGCCAATCCACCCTAACCTACACATCCCTGAACACTATGGGGTAATTTAGCATGGCCAATCCACCCTAACCTGCACATCCCTGGGCACAATGGGTAATTTAGCATGGCCAATCCACCCTAACCTGCACATCCCTGGGCAAAATGGGTAATTTAGCATGGCCAATCCACCCTAACCGACACATCCCTGAACACTATGGGTAATTTAGCATGGCCAATCCACCCTAACCTGCACATCCCAGGGCACAATGGGTAATTTAGCTTGGGCAATCCATCCTAACCTACACATCCCTGGGCCTTATGGGTAATTTAGCATGGCCAATCCACCCTAACCTACACATCCCTGGGCCTTATGGGTAATTTAGCATGGCCAATCCACCCTAACCTACACATCCCTGAACACTATGGGTAATTTAGCATGGCCTATCCATCCTAACCTACACATACCTGGGACTTATGGGTAATTTAGCATGGCCAATCCACCCTAAACTACACATCCCTGAACACTATGGGTAATTTAGCATGGCCAATCCATCCTAACCTGCACATCCCTGAGCACTATGGGTAATTTAGCATGGCCAATCCACCCTAAACTACACATCCCTGAACACTATGGGGTAATTTAGCATGGCCAATCCACCCTAACCTGCACATCCCTGGGCACAATGGGTAATTTAGCATGGCCAATCCACCCTAACCTACACATCCCTGAACACTATGGGTAATTTAGCATGGCCAATCCACCCTAACCTGCACATCCCTGGGCACAATGGGTAATTTAGCATGGCCAATCCACCCGAACCTACACATCCCTGGGCCTTATGGGTAATTTAGCATGGCCAATCCACCCTAACCTACATATCCCTGGGCCTTATGGGTAATTTAGCATGGCCTATCCACCCTAACCTACACATACCTGGGACTTATGGGTAATTTAGCATGGCCAATCCACCCTAAACTACACATCCCTGAACACTATGGGTAATTTAGCATGGCCAATCCATCCTAACCTGCACATTCCTGAGCACTATGGGTAATTTAGCATGGCCAATCCACCCTAACTTACACATCCCTGAACACTATGGGTAATTTAGCATGGCCAATCCACCCTAACCTGCACATCCCTGAACACTATGGGTAATTTAGCATGGCCAATCCACCCTAACCTGCACATCCCTGGGCACTATGGGTAATTTAGCATGGCCAATCCACCCTAACCTACACATCCCTGAACACTATGGGTAATTTAGCATGGCCAATCCACCCTAACCTACACATCCCTGAACACTATGGGTAATTTAGCATGGCCAATCCACCCTAACCTGCACATCCCTGAGCACTATGGGTAATTTAGCATGGCCAATCCACCCTAACCTGCACGTCCCTGGGCACTATGGGTAATTTAGCATGGCCAATCCACCCTAACCTGCACATCCCTGGGCACAATGGGTAATTTAGCATGGCCAATCCACCCGAACCTACACATCCCTGGGCCTTATGGGTAATTTAGCATGGCCAATCCACCCTAACCTACATATCCCTGGGCCTTATGGGTAATTTAGCATGGCCTATCCACCCTAACCTACACATACCTGGGACTTATGGGTAATTTAGCATGGCCAATCCACCCTAAACTACACATCCCTGAACACTATGGGTAATTTAGCATGGCCAATCCATCCTAACCTGCACATTCCTGAGCACTATGGGTAATTTAACATGGCCAATCCACCCTAACTTACACATCCCTGAACACTATGGGTAATTTAGCATGGCCAATCCACCCTAACCTGCACATCCCTGAACACTATGGGTAATTTAGCATGGCCAATCCACCCTAACCTGCACATCCCTGGGCACTATGGGTAATTTAGCATGGCCAATCCACCCTAACCTACACATCCCTGAACACTATGGGTAATTTAGCATGGCCAATCCACCCTAACCTGCACATCCCTGAGCACTATGGGTAATTTAGCATGGCCAATCCACCCTAACCTGCACGTCCCTGGGCACTATGGGTAATTTAGCATGGCCTATCCACCCTAACCTACACATCCCTGGGCCTTATGGGTAATTTACCATGGCCAATCCACCCTAAACTACACATCCCTGAACACTATGGGTAATTTAGCATGGCCAATCCATCCTAACCTGCACATCCCTGAGCACTATGGGTAATTTAGCATGGCCAATCCAACCTAACCTACACATCCCTGAACACTATGGGTAATTTAGCATTACCAATCCACCCTAACCTGCACATCCCTGGCACTATGGGTAATTTAGCATGGCCAATCCACCCTAACCTACACATCCCTGAACACTATGGGTAATTTAGCATGGCCAATCCACCCTAACCTGCACATCCCTGAACACTATGGGTAATTTAGCATGGCCAATCCACCCTAACCTGCACATCCCTGGGCACTATGGGTAATTTAGCATGGCCTATCCACCCTAACCTACACATCCCTGGGCCTTATGGGTAATTTAGCATGGCCAATCCACCCTAAACTACACATCTCTGGACACTGTGGGTAATTTAGCATGGCCAATCCACCCTAACCTGCACATCCCTGGATACTATGGGTAATTTAGCATGGCCAATCCACCCTAACCTGCACATCCCTGGGCACTATGGGTAATTTAGCATGGCCAATCCATCCTATACTGCACATGTCTGGACTGTGGGCGGAAACTGGAGCACCTGGTAGAAACCCCCGCAGACAGTCGCCCCGAGGCTGGAACTGAACCTGGGTCCCTGGTGCCGTGAGTCAGTGGTCCTAACCACTGAGCCCCCGTGCCACCCCTCATTTCGCATCATCGTTGGCCGCGGGTGAGACCCCGGAAGACTGGAGGGTAGCCAGTTGTGCCATCCTTCGAGGAGAGCTGCATAGGAAAGCCTGGGAACTATAGACCAGTAAGCCTCACCTCTGTTGCGGGATAAGTCACTGAAGAAACTTCTGAGGACTAAGATATCCCTGCCTTTGGAAAGACGGGATTTGATTGGGAATAGTCAGCATGTCTTTGTGTGTGGGAGACCATGCCTGACAAACACGTCAGAGTTCGTTTATGTCGTGACCAGGATGGTAGAGGAGGGCGGGGTGGTAGATGTAGTGTATATGGCTTTCAGAAAGGTCTTTGATGAGGTTCCACATGGTAAGCTGCTCTGGAAGGTTAGATCATATGGAATCCATAAGGAGCTAGCAAATTGGATACACGATTGGCTTGATGGGAGGAAGCAGAGGGTAATGGTGGAAGGATGCTTCTCGGACTGGAGGCCTGTGACTAGTGGAGTGTCTCTGGGGTCGTTGCTGGGCCCATTGCTGTTTGTTATTGACGTCAATGATTTGGATGAGAATGTACAAGGTACGATGAGTAAGTTTGCAGATGACACTAACATAGCCGTTATTGTGGAGAGTGAGGAAGGTTGTCAGAAACTGCAGCAGGACCTTAATCAGGTGGGGACGTGGGCCGAGAAATGGCAAATGGAGATTCATGTCGATGAGAGTGAGGTGCTGCACTTTGGGACGTCAAGTCAAGGTACGAGTTTCATGGTGAATGGTAGAGCTTTAAGGAGTTTAGTGGAACAGAGGGACATTGCAGTTCAGCTGCACAGCTCTCTGAAAGTGCAGCCCCAGGTAGACAGGGCAGTGAAGAAGGCTTTTGGCACATTGGCCTCCATCAGTCAGGGCATTGAATAAAGAATTTGGGAAGTTATATTGTAGTAATACAGGATGTTGGTGAGGCCACACTTGGAGTATTGTGTTCAGTTTGGGTCACCTTGCTATAGGAAGGATGTTATTAAACTGGAAAGAGTGCGTAAGAAATTTACAAGGATGTGGACAGGACTGAAGGGACTGAATTATTGGGAGAGGTTGGATTTCTTTCTTCAGAGCGTAGGAGACTGAGGGGGTACATTATAGAGCTATAAGATCATGAGAGGCATGGATTGGGTGAATGCACTCAGTCTTTTTCCCAGGGTTCGGGAAGCGAGGAATAGAGGGCTGCCAGAGGATGTGGTGGAGGCTGGTACAATTACAACATTTAAGAGGCATTTGGATGGGTCTATGAATAGGAAGGGTTTGGAGGGATATGGGCCGGGTGCTGGCAGGTGGGACTAGATTGGGTTGGGATATCTGGGTCAGCATGGACGGGTTGGACCGAAGGGTCTGTTTCCGTGCTGTACATCTCTATGACTCGAAAATGCATGGATAGGAAAGGATTCGAAGGTGAAGTGCAGGGAAATGGGGTTGGTGTGGATGGACATTGTGGTCAGCATGGAGTAGTTTGGGCTGAAGGGCCTGTCTCTCTGCCGCAGGTCAATATGACTCGACGTCATTTTTAAATGTCTCTCCTCTGACCTTAAAACGTGCCTCCTGGGCTGGAGATCCCCTATCCTGGGGAAGAGACAACTCCCATTAAGTCAATCTATATTCCTCGTTATTTTATAAACCTCTATTAGATCATGTCTCAGCCTCCGATGCTCCAGTGAAAAATATCCCAGCCCATCATTATAACTCAACACTTCTATGCACGGCAACATCCTGGTAAATCACCTCCTTCCTGTAGTCAGCGGGTAATTGAGAAACAAATTTGTAAAGAGGTCTCAATTAATGTAAGAATAATAGGGTGGCTATTAGATTAGATTACATTACACTGTGGAAACAGGCCCTTCGGCCCAACAAGTCCACACCGACCCGCTGAAGCGTACCCCACCCATAACCCAACATTTACCCCTGACCTAACACTACGGGCAATTTAGCATGGCCAATTCACCTGACCCTGCACATCTTTGGACTGTGGGAGGAAACCGGAGCACCCGGAGGAAACCCACGCAGACACGGGGAGAACGTGCAAACTCCACACAGTCAGTCGCCTGAGGCGGGAATTGAACCCGGGTCTCTGGCGCTGTGAGGCAGCAGTGCTCACCACTGTGCCGCCCATATTTTTTCTTTCTTTTTTTAACAAATGTCCCCTCCCTCTCACCCAATAACTCCATAACTCCCCAGACCAAAGAACAGGTAGGACTGTTGTAGATTAGATTAGGGGATTATGGTAGGGGATTTTAACTTTCCAAACATCAACTGGGACTGCCATAGTGTTAAGGGTTGAGATGGAGAGAAATTTCTTAAGTGTGTACAAGACAATTTTCTGATTCAGTATGTGGATGTACCTACTAGAGAAGGAGCAAAACTTGACCTACTCTTGGGAAATAAGGCAGGGCAGGTGACTGAGGGGTGAGTGGGGGAGCACTTTGGGGCCAGCCACCATAATTCTATTAGATTTAAAATAGTGATGGAAAAGGATAGACCAGATCTAAAAGTTGAAGTTCTAAATTGGAGAAAGGCCAATTTTGACGGTATTAGGCAAGAACTTTCGAAAGCTGACTGGGGGCAGACGTTCGCAGGTAAAGGGACGGCTGGAAAATGGGAAGCCTTCAGGAATGAGATAACAAGAACCCAGAGAAAGTATATTCCTGTCAGGGTGAATGGGAAGGCTGGTAGGTATAGGGAATGCTGGATGACTAAAGAAATTGAGGGTTTGGTTCAGAAAAAGAAGGAAGCATATGTCAGGTATAGACAGGATAGATCGAGTGAATCCTTAGAAGAGCATAAAGGCAGTAGGAGTATACTTAAGAGGGAGATCAGGAGGGCAAAACGGGGACATGAGATAGCTTTGGCAAATAGAATTAAGGAGAATCCAAAGGGTTTTTACAAATATATTAAGGACAAAAGGGTAACTAGGGAGAGAATAGGGCCCCTCAAAGATCAGCAAGGCGGCCTTTGTATGGAGCCACAGAAAATGGGGGAGATACTAAATGAATATTTTGCATCAGTATTTACTGTGGAAAAGGATATGGAAGGTATAGACTGTAGGGAAATAGATGGTGACATCTTGCAAAATGTCCAGATTACAGAGGAGGAAGTGCTGGATGTCTTGAAACGGTTAAAGGTGGATAAATCCCCAGGACCTGATCAGGTGTACCCGAGAACTCTGTGGGAAGCTAGAGAAGTGATTGCTGGGCCTCTTGCTGAGATATTTGTATCATCGATAGTCACAGGTGAGGTGCCGGAAGACTGGAGGTTGGCAAATGTGGTGCCACTGTTTAAGAAGGGCGGTAAAAACAAGCCAGGGAACTATAGACCGGTGAGCCTGGCCTCAGTGGTGGGCAAGTTGTTGGAGGGAATCCTGAGGGACAGGATGTACATGTATTTGGAAAGGCAAGGACTGATTCGGGATAGTCAACATGGCTTTGTGCGTGGGAAATCATGTCTCACAAACTTGATTGAGTTTTTTGAAGAAGTAACAAAGAGGATTGATGAGGGCAGAGCGGTAGATATGATCTATATGGACTTCAGTAAGGCGTTCGACAAGGTTCCCCATGGGAGACTGATTAGCAAGGTTAGATCTCACGGAATACAGGGAGAACCAGCCATTCGGATACAGAACTGGCTCAAAGGTAGAAGACGGAGGGTGGTGGTGGAGGGTTGTTTTTCAGACTGGAGGCCTGTGACCAGTGGAGTGCCACAAGGATCGGTGCTGGGCCCTCTACTTTTCATCATTTACATAAATGATTTGGATGTGAGCATAAGAGGTACAGTTAGTAAGTTTGCTGATGACACCAAAATTGGAGGTGTAGTGGACAGCGAAGAGGGTTACCTCAGATTACAACAGGATCTGGACCAGATGGGCCAATGGGCTGAGAAGTGGCAGATGGAGTTTAATTCAGATAAATGCGAGGTGCTGCATTTTGGGAAAGCAAATCTTAGCAGGACTTATACACTTAATGGTAAGGTAGCGTCGCACTGTCGGACGGTCAGTACTGAGGGAGTGCCGCACTGTCGGAGGGTCAGTACTGAGGGAGTGCCGCACTGTCGGAGGGTCAGTACTGAGGGAGTGCCGCACTGTCGGAGGGTCAGTACTGAGGGAGTGCCGCACTGTCGGAGGGTCAGTACTGAGGGAGGGACGCACTGTCGGAGGGTCAGTACTGAGGGAGTGCCGCACTGTCGGAGGGTCAGTACTGAGGGAGTGCCGCACTGTCGGAGGGTCAGTACTGAGGGAGTGCCGCACTGTCGGAGGGTCAGTACTGAGGGAGGGCCGCACTGTCGGAGGGTCAGTACTGAGGGAGGGCCGCACTGTCAGAGTGTTAGTACTGAGGGAGTGTCGCACTGTCGGAGGGTCAGTACTGAGGGAGTGCCGCACTGTCGGAGGGTCAGTGCTGAGGGAGTGACGCACTGTCGGAGCGTTAGTACTGAGGGAGGGCCGCACTGTCGGAGGGTCAGTACTGAGGGAGAGCCGCACTGTGGGAGGGTCAGTACTGAGGGAGTGACGCACAGTCGGAGGGTCAGTACTGAGGGAGTGCCGCACTGTCGGAGGGTCAGTACTGAGGGAGTGCCGCACTGTCGGAGGGTCAGTACTGAGGGAGTGCCGTACTGTCGGAGGGTCAGTACTGAGGGAGTGCCGCACTGTCGGAGGGTCAGTACTGAGGGAGGGCCGCACTGTCGGAGGGTCAGTACTGAGGGAGGGCCGCACTGTCGGAGGGTCAGTACTGAGGGAGTGCCGCACTGTCGGAGGGTCAGTACTGAGTGAGTGCCGCTCTGCCGGAGAGTCAGTACTGAGGGAGGGCCGCACTGTCGGAGGGTCAGTACTGAGGGAGTGACGCACAGTCGGAGGGTCAGTACTGAGGGAGTGCCGCACTGTCGGAGGGTCAGTACTGAGGGAGGGCCGCACTGTCGGAGGGTCAGTACTGAGGGAGTGACGCACAGTCGGAGGGTCAGTACTGAGGGAGTGTCGCACTGTCGGAGGGTCAGTACAGAGGGAGTGCCGCACTGTCGGAGGGTCAGTACTGAGGGAGTGCCGCACTGTCGGAGGGTCAGTACTGAGGGAGGGCCGCTCTATCGGAGGGTCAGTGCTGAGGGAGCGCCGCACTGTCGGAGGGTCAGTACTGAGGTAGCGACGCACTGTCGGAGGGTCAGTACTGAGGGAGGGCCGCTCTGTCGGAGGGTCAGTACTGAGGGAGCGCCGCACTGTCGGAGGGTCAGTACTGAGGGAGTGCCGCACTGTCGGAGGGTCAGTACTGAGGGAGCGCCGCACTGTCGGAGGGTCAGTACTGACGGAGGGCCGCACTGTCGGAGGGTCAGTACTGAGGGAGCGCTGCACTGTCGGAGGGTCAGTACTGAGGGAGGGCCGCTCTGTCGGAGGGTCAGTGCTGAGGGAGCGCCGCACTGTCGGAGGGTCAGTGCTGAGGGAGGGCCGCTCTGTCGGAGGGTCAGTGCTGAGGGAGTGCCGCACTGTCGGAGGGTCAGTACTGAGGGAGTGCCGCACTGTCGGAGCGTCAGTACTGAGGGAGGGCCGCACTGTCGGAGGGTCAGTACTGAGGGAGCGCTGCACTGTCGGAGGGTCAGTACTGAGGGAGGGCCGCTCTGTCGGAGGGTCAGTACTGAGGGAGCGCCGCACTGTCGGAGGGTCAGTACTGAGGGAGGGCCGCTCTGTCGGAGGGTCAGTGCTGAGGGAGCGTCGCACTATCGGAGGGTCAGTACTGAGGGAGTGCCGCACTGTCGGAGGGTCAGTACTGAGGGAGTGCCGCACTGTCGGAGGGTCAGTACTGAGGGAGGGCCGCACTGTCGAAGGGTCAGTACTGAGGCAGGGCCGCACTGTCGGAGGGTCAGTACTGAGGGAGTGCCGCACTGTCGGAGGGTCAGTACTGAGGGAGGACCGCACTTTCGGAGGGTCAGTACTGAGGCAGGACCGCACTGTCGGAGGGTCAGTACTGAGGGAGGGCCGCACAGTCGGAGGGTCAGTACTGAGGGAGTGCTGCACTGTCGGTGGGTCAGTGCTGAGGGTGTGCCGCACTGTAGGAGGGTCAGTGCTGAGGGAGGGTCGCTCTGTCGGAGGGTCAGTGCTGAGGGAGGGCCGCACTGTCGGAGGGTCAGTACTGAGGGAGCGCCGCACTGTCGGAGGGTCAGTACTGAGGGAGCGTCGCACTGTCGGAGGGTCAGTACTGAGGGAGGGCCGCACTGTCGGAGGGTCAGTACTGAGGGAGTGCCGCACTATCGGAGGGTCAGTACTGAGGGAGGGCCGCACTGTCGGAGGGTCAGTACTGAGGGAGTGCCACACTGTCGGAGGGTCAGTACTGAGGGAGGGCCGCTCTATCGGAGGGTCAGTGCTGAGGGAGCGCCGCACTGTCGGAGGGTCAGTACTGAGGTAGCGACGCACTGTCGGAGGGTCAGTACTGAGGGAGGGCCGCTCTGTCGGAGGGTCAGTACTGAGGGAGCGCCGCACTGTCGGAGGGTCAGTACTGAGGGAGTGCCGCACTGTCGGAGGGTCAGTACTGAGGGAGCGCCGCACTGTCGGAGGGTCAGTACTGACGGAGGGCCGCACTGTCGGAGGGTCAGTACTGAGGGAGCGCTGCACTGTCGGAGGGTCAGTACTGAGGGAGGGCCGCTCTGTCGGAGGGTCAGTGCTGAGGGAGCGCCGCACTGTCGGAGGGTCATTGCTGAGGGAGTGCCGCACTGTCGGAGCGTCAGTACTGAGGGAGGGCCGCACTGTCGGAGGGTCAGTACTGAGGGAGCGCTGCACTGTCGGAGGGTCAGTACTGAGGGAGGGCCGCTCTGTCAGAGGGTCAGTGCTGAGGGAGTGCCGCACTGTCGGAGGGTCAGTACTGAGGGAGTGCCGCACTGTCGGAGGGTCAGTACTGAGGGAGGGCCGCTCTATCGGAGGGTCAGTGCTGAGGGAGCGCCGCACTGTCGGAGGGTCAGTACTGAGGTAGCGACGCACTGTCGGAGGGTCAGTACTGAGGGAGGGCCGCTCTGTCGGAGGGTCAGTACTGAGGGAGCGCCGCACTGTCGGAGGGTCAGTACTGAGGGAGTGCCGCACTGTCGGAGGGTCAGTACTGAGGGAGCGCCGCACTGTCGGAGGGTCAGTACTGAGGGAGCGCCGCACTGTCGGAGGGTCAGTGCTGAGGGAGGGCCGCTCTGTCGGAGGGTCAGTGCTGAGGGAGTGCCGCACTGTCGGAGGGTCAGTACTGAGGGAGTGCCGCACTGTCGGAGCGTCAGTACTGAGGGAGGGCCGCACTGTCGGAGGGTCAGTACTGAGGGAGCGCTGCACTGTCGGAGGGTCAGTACTGAGGGAGGGCCGCTCTGTCGGAGGGTCAGTACTGAGGGAGCGCCGCACTGTCGGAGGGTCAGTACTGAGGGAGGGCCGCTCTGTCGGAGGGTCAGTGCTGAGGGAGCGTCGCACTATCGGAGGGTCAGTACTGAGGGAGTGCCGCACTGTCGGAGGGTCAGTACTGAGGGAGTGCCGCACTGTCGGAGGGTCAGTACTGAGGGAGGGCCGCACTGTCGAAGGGTCAGTACTGAGGCAGGGCCGCACTGTCGGAGGGTCAGTACTGAGGGAGTGCCGCACTGTCGGAGGGTCAGTACTGAGGGAGGACCGCACTGTCGGAGGGTCAGTACTGAGGGAGCGCTGCACTGTCGGAGGGTCAGTACTGAGGGAGGGCCGCTCTGTCGGAGGGTCAGTGCTGAGGGAGCGCCGCACTGTCGGAGGGTCATTGCTGAGGGAGTGCCGCACTGTCGGAGGGTCAGTACTGAGGGAGTGCCGCACTGTCGGAGGGTCAGTACTGACGGAGGGCCGCACTGTCGGAGGGTCAGTACTGAGGGAGCGCTGCACTGTCGGAGGGTCAGTACTGAGGGAGGGCCGCTCTGTCGGAGGGTCAGTGCTGAGGGAGCGCCGCACTGTCGGAGGGTCATTGCTGAGGGAGGGCCGCTCTGTCGGAGGGTCAGTGCTGAGGGAGTGCCGCACTGTCGGAGGGTCAGTACTGAGGGAGTGCCGCACTGTCGGAGGGTCAGTACTGAGGGAGGGCCGCACTGTCGGAGGGTCAGTACTGAGGGAGCGCTGCACTGTCGGAGGGTCAGTACTGAGGGAGGGCCGCTCTGTCAGAGGGTCAGTGCTGAGGGAGCGCCGCACTGTCGGAGGGTCAGTACTGAGGGAGGGCCGCTCTGTCGGAGGGTCAGTGCTGAGGGAGCGTCGCACTATCGGAGGGTCAGTACTGAGGGAGTGCCGCACTGTCGGAGGGTCAATACTGAGGGAGTGCCGCACTGTCGGAGGGTCAGTACTGAGGGAGGGCCGCACTGTCGGAGGGTCAGTACTGAGGCAGGGCCGCACTGTCGGAGGGTCAGTACTGAGGCAGGGCCGCACTGTGGGAGGGTCAGTACTGAGGGAGTGCCGCACTGTCGGAGGGTCAGTACTGAGGGAGGGCCGCACTGTCGGAGGGTCAGTACTGAGGCAGGGCCGCACTGTCGGAGGGTCAGTACTGAGGGAGGGCCGCACTGTCGGAGGGTCAGTACTGAGGGAGTGCTGCACTGTCGGAGGGTCAGTACTGAGGGAGTGCCGCACTGTGGTAGGGTCAGTACTGAGGGAGTGCCGCACTGTACGAGGGTCAGTGCTGAGGGAGGGTCGCTCTGTCGGAGGGTCAGTGCTGAGGGAGGGCCGCACTGTCGGAGGGTCAGTACTGAGGGAGTGCCGCACTGTCGGAGGGTCAGTACTGAGGGAGTGCCGCACTGTTGGAGTGTCAGTACTGAGGGAGTGCCGCACTGTCGGAGGGTCAGTACTGAGGGAGTGCCGCACTGTCACCATATTGAGTGATATTCACGTGTTCACTCTCCTTTCCCTTGTCTTTAAAACGGACTATCCCCCAGTAGCTGAGCTGATGATTTCCTCCGATTTCGCACCCTTCGCCTGAGTTAACATCCCCTGTCCCCGATAGAGTAACCCGTCTGGTATTGTGAGTCCCCTCAGCCCCTCCACCTCTCCTCCCTGTCAAATCCTTCAGAATCTTCACTGGGACATCCTCTCCCCTTCCTCACTGACTGAGCGGACACCAAACCTGCTCATCCTCTCCTTGTCTTGTTCTCTCTCTCTCTCTCTGTCCCCCTTTACTGAGGTCTCTGTCTGTCTCTTCCTCTGTCTGTTTGTGCCTCTCACTGTCACCATTTCTCACCCTCTCTCTCTGAATCTATATCCATTTGACCCTCTCTGTCTCCATCTGCCTCACTGTCTCTCCGCCCCACTCTTATTGTTTCCCCCCCTCCCTCTATCTCTCCCTTTTCTCTCTCTCTCTCCATCTCTGTCTTTCTCTCGTTCTCTGTCCCCCCTCTCACCTCCTCCTTTTTTCACTCTCCCTCGTTCCCGATCTCATGTCTGTCTCTCTCTTCCCCCTCTTCCTCTTTCTCTCTCTCTCTCTTTCTCCCCGTCTCTGTGTGTCTATCTCCCTCCCTTTCTCTCTCTCTCCCCCTTTCTCCATCTCTCTCTCCCCCTTTCTCCATCTCTCTCTTTCTCTCCACCTCCTTTTCTCCCTCTTGCTATTTCATGTCTGTCTCTCCCTGT
>NW_028270186.1:32311451-32313951 GCF_037043375.1 Chiloscyllium plagiosum | reverse complement strand
TCAGGAGGAATGGGATACAGGGGAACGTAGCTGTCTGGATACAGAATTGGCTGGCCAACAGAAGACAGCGAGTGGTAGTAGAAGGAAAATATTCTGCCTGGAGGTCAGTGGTGAGTGGTGTTCCACAGGGCTCTGTCCTTGGGCCGCTACTGTTTGTAATTTTTATTAATGACTTGGATGAGGGGATTGAAGGATGGGTCAGCAAGTTTGCAGACAACACAAAGGTTGGAGGTGTCGTTGACAGTATAGAGGGCTGTTGTAGGCTGCAGCGGGACACTGACAGGATGCAGAGGTGGGCTGAGAGGTGGCAGATGGAGTTCAACCTGGATAAATGCAAGGTGATGCATTTTGGAAGGTCGAATTTGAAAGCTGAGTACAGGATTAAGGATAGGATTCTTGGTAGTGTGGAGGAACAGAGGGATCTTGGGGTGCAGGTACATAGATCCCTTAAAATGGCCACCCAAGTGGACAGGGCTGTTAAGAAAGCATATGGTGTTTTGGCTTTCATTAACAGGGGGATTGAGTTTTAGAGTCGTGAGATCTTGTTGCAGCTCTATAAAACTTTGGTTAGACCGCACTTGGAATACTGCGTCCAGTTCTGGTCGCCCTATTATAGGAAAGATGTGGATGCTGTGGAGAGGGTTCAGAGGAGGTTTACCAGGATGCTGCCTGGACTGGAGGGCTTATCTTACGAAGAGAGGTTGACTGAGCTCCGACTTTTTTCATCGGAGAAAAGGAGGAGGAGAGGGGACCGAATTGAGGTATACAAGATAATGAGAGGCATAGATAGAGTCGATAGCCAGAGACTATTTCCCAGGGCAGAAATGGCTAACACCTGGGGTCATAGTTTTAAGCTGGTTGGAGGAAAGTATAGAGGGGCTGTCAGAGGCGGCTTCTTTACACAGAGAGTTGAGAGAGCATGGAATGCGTTGCCAGCAGCAGTTGTGGAAGCAAGGTCATTGGGGACATTTAAGAGACTGCTGGACATGCATATGGTCACAGATATTTGAGGGTCAATGGTCGGCACAACATCGTGGGCTCAAAGGCCTGTTCTGTGCTGTACCGTTCTATGTTCCACACACAAATACATATACACTCATACATACACACATAAATACATATACACACACAAACACACACAAATGCATATACACACACACAAATGCATATACACACACACAAATACATATACACACACACAAATACATACACACACATATACATACACACAAATACATATACACTCATACATACGCATACTCAAATACACATACACACACACATACAAATGCACACACACAAATACATACAAATACATATACACACACAAATACATATACACTCATACATACACATACATCAATACACATACACACACACACATATGCACACACAAATACACATACACACACTCACACATATACACACACAAATACATATACACACTCATATACACACACACACAAACAGAAATACATATAGACACACACATACACGCACCCACACACAAACAAATGATTAGATTAGATTACTTACAGTGTGGAAACAGGCCCTTCGGCCCAACAAGTCCACACCGACCCGCCGAAGCGTAACCCACCCATACCCCTACATTTACCCCTTACCTAACACTACGAGCAATTTAGCATGGCCAATTCACCTGACCTGCACATTTTTGGACTGTGGGAGGAAACCGGAGCACCCGGAGGAAACCCACGCAGACACGGGGAGAACGTGCAAACTCCACACAGACAGTCGCCTGAGGCGGGAATTGAACCCGGGTCTCAGGCACTGTGAGGCAGCAGTGCTAACCACTGTGCCACCATGCCACCCACAAATACATACACACACACACACACTCTCACACAAATACATATACATTCACACTCAAATACATATACACTCATATACTCACACACAAATACATATACACTCATACACACACACAAATACACACACATACACACACAAATACATATACACACACATACACACACAAATACATATACACACACATACACAAATACATATACACACATACACACACAAATACATATACACTCATACACACACAAATATACACACACACATACACACAAATACATATACACACATACACACAAATACATATAGACACATACATATACACACATACAAATACATATACACTCAGACATACACACAAATACATACACATACATACACACACAAATACATATACACTCACACATACACACAAATACATATACACTCACACATACACACAAATACATATACACTCACACATATACATATACACACATACACTCACACCTACATATACACTCATACACACACAAATACATATACACTCACACCTACATATACACTCATACACACAGACAAATACATATACACTCACACCTACATATACACTCATACACACAGACAAATACATATACACTCACACCTACATATACACTCACACACACACATACATATACACTCACACCTACATATACAC
>NW_028270186.1:32286451-32308951 GCF_037043375.1 Chiloscyllium plagiosum | reverse complement strand
ACACACAAATACATATACACTAACACACACAAATACATACGCATACATACACACAATACATATACACACCCATACACAAATACACACACACAAATACATATACACACACAAATACATATACACTCACCACACACACAAATACATATATACTCACCACACACAAATATATACACACAATATACACTCTCACACACAAATACACATATATTCACACTCAAATACATATACACACACACTCACACAAACACATATACACACACAAACACATATACACACAAATACACACACACACATACACACATACACAAATACATACACACACTCAAATACATATACACTCACACATACACACAAATACATATACACTCACACATACACACAAATACATATATACACATACACACAAATACATACACACACACATACACACACAAATACATACACACACACATACATATACACTCACACATACATACACACACATACATATACACTCACATACACACACACATACATATACACTCACACATACACACACACATACATATACACTCACACATATACACTCGCACATATACACTCACACATATACACTCACACATACATATACACTCACACATACACACACACATACATATACACTCACACATACATATACACTCACACATACATATACACTCACACATACATATACACTCACACATACATATACACTCACACATACACACTCACACACACATACACACACATACACACACACTCACACACACATATACACTCACATATACACTCACACACATACACACACACACATATACACTCACACACATACACACACACACACATATACACTCACACATACACACACATATACACTCACACATACACACACACATACACTCACACATACACACTCACACATACACACACACATATACACTCACACATATACACTCACACATACATATACACTCACATACACACACACATACATATACACTCACACATACACACACACATACATATACACTCACACATACACACACACACATATACACTCACACATACACACACACACACATACATATACACTCACACATACACACACACACATACATATACACTCACACATACACACAAATACATATACACACACACATACATATACACTCACAAATACATATACACTCGCCACACACAAATATATGCACATACATACACACACACAAAAATACATATACACACCCATATATGCTCACACATACACACACACACAAATACATATACACTCAAACATACATATACACGCACACATACATATACACTCACCACACACACATATATACACATACACACACACATATACACTCTCACATACACACACACAAATACATATACACACACACAAATACATATACACTCATACACACACAAATATACACACACATACATATACACTCACACAAACACACTCACAAATACATATGCACTCACCACACACACACACAAATACATATACACTCACCACACACACACACAAATACATATACACTCACCACACACACATATATACACATACATACACACACAAATACATACACACACACACAAATACATACACACACACAAATACATATACATGTACATATACACTCACACATACATATACACGCACCACACACAAATATATACACATACATATACATATACTCACACACATACACACTCACACAAATACATATACACTCACACATACTTAAATATACACACAAATACATATACACACACAAATACATATACACTCACATACAAATACATATACACTCACATGTACGCACACATACTTATACACATACACACACACAAATACATATACATCACACAGACATTCACACTCACGTATTCACACATACACACTCACACTCACACAAACACTTAAGCTCACACTCACACACTCACAAACTCTCACAGACACACAGTCACACACACACACCCAAACACACTAACACACACAGACTACACACACATTCTCTCAGACATTCTCTCACACACACTCAAACACACACACACTCACTCACATACAATATCATACACACACACTCCAACACACAATCACACATACACATTCACACTCAAACACACACACACACTCATACACACACACACCCCTCACACTTACACATACACACACTCTCACACACACACTTAAAATCTTTCACACACACTCACACACTCACTCACACAGTCACACACACACTCTCACATTCACACACACACAAACACGTAAGCACAGACTCACACACACACTCAGATACACACTCACAATCGCACATTAACACTCACACTCTCACATTCCCACTAACACAAACACACATACACACACACACTCACATTAACACAAACACTCACACACCCACTCTCTCACACTGACACACTAACACACACATTCACACAATACACACACAAACACTTAAGCACACTCACACACATACACTCATACTCAAACTCTCACACACACACACATACACTCAAACAAACACTCATTCACACACACACTCTCAAACTAACACACACACTCACACACACTCTCAGATACACTCTCACACACACACATATTCACACACACTCACACATCACACAGACTCTCACACTCAAAATCTCTCACACCCACACTCACTCACACACACTCATGCTCACACACACTCTCACAAATTCACACACTCACACACTTACACCCACTCACAACCCCCCCACACACACACTCACACACTCTCACACACACATTCACACTCACAAAAACACTCACACACTCACACTCTTGCACAAAAACACACACACACACTCACATTCACACTAACACAAACACTCACATACCCACTCACACACACACTCACACTCACACACTAACACACTCACTCACACACCACACACTCACACATACATAAAAACACACTCACACATACACACTCACACAAACACTTAAGCACATAGTCACACTCACTCTCACACATTCACACACACGCACTCACAACTCACTCACACACACACACTCACTCACACTCACACACTCACGCATACACTCACTCGCACGCACACTCACACAAACACAAACACACACTCACAGATACACACTCACTCACACTCACAAACACACACACACACTCACTCAAACACTCACAAACACACACACTCACACACACTCTCAGATACTCTCTCACACACACATATTCACACACACACACACTCACACATCACACAAACTCACACACTCAAAATCTCTCACACCCACACTCACTCACACACACTCATGCTCACACACACACACTCACACAAATTCACACACTCACACATTTACACCCACTCACAACCCCCCCACACACACACACCCCACACACACTCACACACACAATCACACGTACACACACACTCTCACACACACATTCACACTCACAAAAACACTCACACACTCATGCACAAAAACACACACACACACTCACATTCACACTAACACAAACACTCACATACCCACTCACACACACACACACTTACACTCACACACTAACACACTCACTCACACACCAACACACACACACACATGCACAAAAACACACTCACACAAACACTTAAGCACATAGTCACACTCACTCTCACACATTCACACACACACTCACAACTCACTCACTCACACTCACACTCACACATACACTCACTCACACACTCACACAAACACAAACACAAACACACACTCACAGATACACACTCACACACTCACACTCACAAAACACTCACACACACTCACTCAAACACTCACAAACACACACACTCACACAAACACTTAAGCACACACTCACACACACACACTCACACTCACGCACACCCCTAACACTCACACACCCTCACAAAAACACACACTCACACACACACATATTCACACTAACACAAACACTCACACACACACTCACACAAACACTTAATCACACACTCACACATTCACACTCGCACACACACTCACATACACACACTCACGCACACCCCTCACACTCTCTCACACTCACAAAAACACACACACTCACACACTCTCACCCACAAACACACACACACTCTCACCCACAAACACACACACACTCTCACACACATTCAAAATCTCTCTCACACACACAGTCACACACACACGCATGCTCACACACACGCTCACACACACTTACACACACCCACTCACACACTCAAATTATCTCACACACACAGACACACACACACACACACACACACTCACACATTCATACTAACACAAACACTCACATACCCACTCACACACAAAAACACACTCACAACATATACACTCACACAAACACTTAAGCACACACTCACACTCAGATACACTCACACTCGCACACACCCCTCACACTCTCACACACTCACAAAAACACACACTCATACATTAACACTCAGACACACTCACTCTCACACATTCACACTAACACAAAAACTCACACACACTAACACACCCACTCTCAGACACTCACATTCACATTAACACAAACACTCACACACCCACTCTCACACACACTCTCTCTCTCACACACACACTCATGCACAAAAACACACACTTAAGCACACACTCACACTCACTCTCACATATTCACACTCACGCATTCACACACACACACACACTCACACATACACACTCACACTCACACAACACTTAAGCACACACACACTCTCAAACTCTCACACACACTCTCACAAACTAACACACACTCACACATACACGCTCTCAGTCACACATACACACACACAAAATCTCTCTCACACACACACACACACACTCTCATACACACTCAAACTGTTTCTCACACACACTCACTCACACACACACTCACACTCAATTACACTCACACAGTCAGACACACACACCCAAACACACACACACACACACACACTCACACTCACATTAACACAAACACTCACACTCACACACCCACTCTCTCACATTGACACACTAACACACACATTCACACAACACACACACGCTCACACAAACACTTAAGCACACACACACTCACACACATACACTCAAACAAACACTCATTCACACACACACTCGCAAACTAACACACACACACTCAGATACACTCTCACACACACACACATATTCACACACACCCCTCACACTCTCACACACTCACACATCACACAAACTCACACACTCACACACACTCAAAATCTCTCACACCCACACTCACTCACACACACTCATGCTCACACACACACTCACACACACCCCCAAACAATCACACGTACACACACACTCACACACACAGAGTCAGACACCCACACACACACACACACACATACACTCACACACACTCACACAAACACTTACGCATACACTCACACACACTAACACACACACACTCTTACATACACACATTCACACTCACACACACAACACACTCTCACTCATGCACAAAAACACACCCACACACACTCACATTCACACTAACACAAACACTCACATACCCACTCACCCACTCACACACACTAACTCACACACACTCACACTCATGCACAAAAACACACACACACACTCACACATACACACTCACACAAACACTTAAGCACACAGTCACACTCACTCTCTCACATTCACACACACACTCACAAAAACTCTCTCACATTCACTCACACATACACTCTCGCACGCACACTCACACAAACACGTAAACACACACTCACAGATACACACTCACTCGCACACACAAACACTTAAGCACACACTCACACACACACACTCACAAAAACACACACACACACACTCACTCACACACACTCACTCATAAACACTTAAGCACACACACACATTCCCGCACACCCGTAATACTCACACACACACACACATATTCACACTAACACAAACACACACACACTCACACTCACAACACACGCACACTCACACAAACACTTAATCACACACTCACACACATACTGAAAACATTCACACTCGCACACACTCACACTCACGCACACCCCACACACTCACGCACACCCCACACACTCACACTCACGCACACCCCACACACTCACGCACACCCCACACACTCACACACACCCCACACACTCACACAATCACAAAAACACACACACACTCACCCACAAACACACTCTCACACACACTCAAAATCTCTCTCTCACACACACACAGTCTCACACACACACTTACATATACCCACTCACACACTCAAATTATATCACACACACACAAAAAAAACACTCACAACACACACACTTACACTCACACAAACACTTAAGCACACACTCACACACACCCCTCACACTCTCACACACTCACAAAAACACACACTCTCACACATTCACACTAACACAAAAACTCTCACACACTCACACTAACACACCCACTCTCACACACTAACTCACACTCTCTCACACACTAATACACACTCATGTACAAAAACACACTCACGCACTCACACAAACACTTAAGCACACACTCACACTCACTCACACATACACACACAAAATCTCTCACACTCACAGTCACACACACACACACACACACAAAATCTCTCTCACACTCACAGTCTCACACACTCTCAGTCACACTCACACACTCTCAGTCACACACACACACTCATGCTCACAGTCACACACACACTCATGCTCACACACACACTCTCACACACACATGCTCACACACACACTCATGCTCACACACACTCAAACTGTTTCTCTCACACACACAAACTCACACACACAATTACACACACACACCCAAATACACACACACTCACACAAACACTTAAGCACACACCCACATTAACACACACACATTCTCACTCAAGCACTCACACACACTCTTACACACACGCATTCACACTCACAAAAGCAGACACTCACACAAACACACACACCTACACACACACTCACACAATCACACATAAACACACACACACACACTCACTCGCGGACACACACACACACACAAACACTTAAGCACACACTCACACACACTAACACACTCTCACGCATTCTCACTCAAACACTCACACATTCACACTCACAAAAACACACGCTCACACACACTCACACATACACACTCACACAAACACTTAAGCGCACACACACACACAATCACACATACATACTCACACACACTCACACAAACACTTAAGCACACACTCGCACACACATTCAAACACTCACACACATTCTCACTCACTCACACACACACTTACACACACACATTCACACTCACAAAAAACACACTCACAAACACACACTCACACAAACACTTAAGCACACACACACTCTCCCACTCTCACTCACAGATACACACTCACACTCGCGCACACACACTCACACATTCACACTAACACAAACACTCATACATCCACCCACTCACACACCAACACACACTCACCCACACCCCTCACACTCTCACACACACTCAAAAACACACACTCTCACAGACACACTCACACATTCACACTAACACAAACACTCACACACTCCCACACACACACACACTAACACACTCACTCTCACACTCTCACACACACACTCCCCACACACACTCCCACTCATGCACAAAAACACACACATACACACTCACACACACACTCACGCAAACACTTAAGCACACACTCACACTCACACATTCACACTCATGCATTCACACACACACTCACACATACACACTCACACTCACACAAACACTTAAGCACACACTCACACACACGCTCACACACACTCACAAGCTCTCACAAACACACACTCACACAAACACTCATTCACACACACACTCACACACACATTCACACTCAAACACTCACACACACACACCCCTCACACTCTCATATACTCACACACTCACAACCATACATACATACACACACTCACACACGCGCACACTCTCAAGCTAACACTCACACACACTCAGACACACTCATACACACACACCACTCACACACACCCTCACATACTTACACACAAACACACACACACAAACACACACACTCAAAATCTCTCACACATAGTCACACACACACACATGCTCACACACCCTAACACACACACTCAAACTCTCTCACACACACACCACACACTCATGCACAATCACACACACACTCACACAAACTCTCACACACACACACTCTCTAACGCGCACACACACACACTCTCACAAACACACACACTTACTCTCACAAACACACACACTTACTCTCACAAACACACACACGCACACACACTAACACGCTCACACAGACACTCGCACACACTCACATGCACTCTCACGCACATTTGCACACACACATATAAACACTCACACTCGCACACAGTCACACACAAACTCTCACACACACTCACATTCAAACTCACACTCACGCATACACACACACTCAGACACTCACACACACACACTCACACACTCACATAAACACTTAAGCACACACTCACTCACACACACACTCGCTCATACATTCACACACACACTCACAAACACTCTCACACTCACGCTCACACTCACACACACACCCACTCACAATCACACACTCACTCACACTCACACACAAACTCTCACACACACCCAAACTCTCACACACACTCACACATCACACAAACTCAAACACACACACACTCACACAGTCAGACACACACACTCACACACATATACACACACACACACCCAAACTCAAACTCTCTCACACACGCACACACTCTCACACACACATTCACACTCAAACACACACACACAAACACTCACGCACACTCTCAGACACATTCATACACACACACTCACGCTCACCCACACATTCACACTCACACCCCTCACACTCACACACACACACTCACACACAAACACACACACTCAAAATCTCTCTCACACACACTCTCACACTCACTCACATAGTAACACACACTCGCACACACACACACTCTTGCTCACACACACAAACTCCCACACTCACTCACACACTCAAACACACCCTCTCACACACACTCAAACTCTCACACACCACGCACACACTCTCACTAACACTCACGCACACTCTCACACACACACACACTCTAACAAACACACACTCACTCACAAACACACACTCTCACACATCACACAAACTCACATCACACTCTCACACACACACATTCATACACACTCACACACCGACACTCACACACTCACTCACACGCTCAAACTCTCACACAAACTCACAAACAAACACACACTCACAAACAAACACACACACTCACTCACAAACACACACTCTCACTCACAAACACTCACAAATTCTTACAAACTCTCACACACACATACTCACACATCACACTCTCACTCACTCACACTCACAATCACACATATACACACATACGCGCATACACTCACACACTCTCACACGCACACACACACTCTCACAAACAAACACACTCACTCACACTCACAAACACACACTCAGACACACACTCTCACACTCACAAAACACATTCACACACTCACACATCACACTCTCACACACACACAAACACTAATACACACACTCACATGCAGACACACACACACAGACTCACACATTCACACACAGACTCACACATGCGCACACACTCACACACTCAGTCCCACACACACACCCAAACTCACACACATACACACACATTCACACACTCACTCACACACATACACGCAGACACACACACAAACACACATACACACATTTACACACACACAAACACACACTCACACACTCTCAATCACACAAACACACACTAACATACACACACTAATACACACTCACATGCACACAAACACACACACACACTCAAACACTCCCACTCACACACAAACTCACACACACATCACACAAACTCACACACATACTCACACAAACACTCACCCACTCTCACACACACAAACACTAACACACAAATACATATACACTCACCACACACATACTCTCACTCACACACACATGCTCACATACACACACTCACACACTCTCACACTCACATATGCACATTTGCACACACACATATAAACACTCACACTCGCACATACACAGTCACACACACACAAACTCTCACACACACATTCAAACTCAGACTCACGCATACACACACACACACTCAGACACACACACTCACAAACACTCACACACTCATTCACACTCTCACGCTCACACACACACTCGCGCACACCCACTCACAATCACGCACACACACAGTCACACACACAGTCACACACACACACTCACACATCACACAAACTGAAAGACACACACACTCACACAGACACACACACACTCAGACACACACTCTCACACTCACAAAACACACTCACACATCACACACCCACATACTCACACATCACTCTCACACACACACTCTTACACGCACACAAACACTAATACACACACTCACACGCAGACACTCACACACATGCACACACACTCACACACACTCACACCCAAACTCTCACATTCACACACTCACTCTCACACACACACATACACGCATACACACACTTACACACAAACACATATACACACACTCACACACTCTCAATCACACATACACACACTAACATACACACACTAATACACACACTCACATGCACACAAACACACACACTCACACAAACACACACACTCACACAAACACACACACACTCACAAACAAACACACTCCCACTCACAAACAAACACACTTACACATCACACAAACTCACTCACACATCTCACAAACTCACACACACATACTCACACATCACACAAACACTCACCCACTCACACACACAAACAGTAACACACAAACACTAACGCACACACACTCACACACTGACACTCACATACTCTCACTCACACACACACACACTAACACGGTCACACACAGACATTCACACAGACATTCGCACACACTCACATACACACACTCTCACACTCACATATGCACATTTGCACACACACATATAAACACTCACACTCGCACATACACAGTCACACACACACAAACACTCACACACACTCACATTCAAACTCAGACACACACACACTCTCACGCACGCACACATACACACACTCACATAAACACACACTCACTCACACACACACTCTCACACATTCACACACACAAACTCTCACACACACACTCACAAACACTCACACACTCATTCACACTCTCACGCTCACACACACACTCGCACACACCCACTCACAATCACACACTCACTCACACACTCAAACTCTCACACACACAGTCACACACTCATACATACACTCACACATCACACAAACTCAAAGACACACACACTCACACAGTCAGACACACACACACTCACACACATATACACACACCCAAACACACACACACACTCACACACACACCCAAACACACAAACACACTCAAACACACACACAAACACTCACACACACACACTCACGCTCACCCACACATTCACACTCACACCACTCACACACAAACACACACACTCAAAATCTCTCACACACACACTCTCACACTCACTCACACAGAAACACACACACTCGCACACACACACTCTCTTGCTCACACACTCAAACACACCCTCTCACACACACTCAAACTCTCACACACACTCTCACACTCACACACAAACACACACACCACGCACACACTCTCACTAACATTCACGCACACTCACACTCTCACACAAAATCTCACAAACAAACACACACACTCACAAACACACTCTCACACATCACACAAACTCACACACACACTCACACATCACACTCTCACACACACATACACACACTCATACACACTCACACACCAACACTCACACACTCTCACACACACTCACAAACAAACACACACACTCACAAGCACACACACACTCACTCACAAACACTCTCACACACACTCACACATACTCAGACACACTTTTACACACAAACACTCACATCACACACAAACACTCACATCACACACTCACACACACATATACACACACACTCACTCACACACACACCCTCACACACACACACTCTCACACAAAGTCACACATACACACACTCACAGACTCACACATTCACACACACCCAAACTCTCGCACATACACACACATTCACACACTCACTCTCACACGCTCACAATCACACATATACACACAAACGCGCATACACACACACTCTCACACGCACTCACACTCACAAACAAACACACTCACTCACACTCACAAACACACTCTCACACACCACACTCTCACACGCACACAAACACTAATACACACACTCACACGCAGACACTCACACACACACTCACAGACTCTCACATGCACACACACTCACACATGCACACACACTCACACATGCACACACACACAAACCCACACACACATTCACACATACATGCATAC
Source organism: Chiloscyllium plagiosum (assembly GCF_037043375.1). Lineage (NCBI taxonomy): Eukaryota > Metazoa > Chordata > Chondrichthyes > Orectolobiformes > Hemiscylliidae > Chiloscyllium > Chiloscyllium plagiosum. The sequence continues at coordinate 32,296,545 of NW_028270186.1, read as the reverse complement.
ACACACACACTCACACATACATGCATACACACACAAACACACACACACACATTTACACACACACACATTTACACACTCACACATACATGCATACACACACACAAACACACACATTTACACACACACACATTTACACACACACACTTTCACACACACACACTTTCAATCACACATACGCACACACATACACACACTAACACACACTCACATGCACACAAACAAACACACTCACACACACTCACACATCACACAAACTCACACACACATACTCACACATCACACTCACACACACACACACACAAACACTCACCCACTCTCACACACACAAACACTAACACACAAACACTAACTCACACACACCCACACACTGACACTCACATACTCCCACACACTGACACTCACATACTCTCACACACACACTCACACACTCTCACACACACACAGTCACTTACACACAAACACACACTCACAATCGCGCACACTCACACATGCTCACACACACACACACAAACTCTCACACACTACACACACACTCACACAAACACACACACACACACACAAACTCACACACACACACACAATCGCGCACACACACTCACGTACACTCACACATGCTCACATACACAAACTCACACACTTCTCAGACACACTCACACAAACTCACACACACATACTCACATCACACTAACACACAAACACTCACCCACACACAAACACACACACTCTCTCACACACACAAGCACTAACGCACACACTCACATAATCTCACACACACACTCACACAAACACACACACACAAACTCACTCACACACACACTCACTGACACACAAACAAACACACAAACACAATCGCGCACACGCACACTCACGCTCACACACTCTCAGACACACACACAATCGTGCGCGCACACACACGCTCACGCACACTCATGCTCACACACTCATGCTCACACACTCATGCTCACACACACAAACTCACACACACAAACTCACACACACAAACTCACACACACTCTCAGACACACACACACACTCTCACAAACAAACACACACTCCCACTCACAAACAAACACACTCACACAAACTCACACATCACACTCTCGCACACACACACTCTCACACACACACAAACACTAACACACACTCACAGACACTCACACATACACACACACCGACTCACACATATACACACACAGTCACATATACACACACTCGCTCAAACACACACACTCACAAACAAACACACACACCACACACACTCTCACACCACACAAACTCACACACACATCACATTCTCTCACACACATACACACACACACTCACACAAACTCTCACACCACATCATATTCTCACACACACACTCACACCACACAAACTCACACACACTCTCGTAGACTCACACATTCACACACAGTCCCACCCACACACCCAAACTCACACACATACACACACATTCACACACTCACTCACACACTCACAATCACACACACACTAACACACACACACACACTAACACACACACAAGCATACACTCACACTCACACATTCACACTCACACACACACTTACAATCGCACACACACACAAGCTCACACAGACTCACACATACACACATTTATGCACACACACTAACACATACACACATTTACACACATACACACACACACACATTTGCACACACACATACAAACCCTCACTCACACACACACACTCAAACTCGCACACACTCACACACACACTCACACACAAACTCACACACAAACTCACACTCAGACACTCTCACACACACACATTCAAACTCACTCACACACACAAACACACACACTCTCAATCACACATACACACACACACACACACACACTCTCAATCACACATACACACACACACACTCACACACTCTCAATCACACATACACACACACACACTCACACACTCTCAATCACACATACACACACACACACTCACACACTCTCAATCACACATACACACACTCACACACTCTCAATCACACATACACACACAAACACACACACACTCTCTCACACAAACACACACACACACACTCTCTCACACACACACACACACTCTCTCACACACACACACACTCTCTCACACACACACACACTCTCTCACACACACTCTCTCACACACACACACACTCTCTCACACACACACACACACTCTCACACACACACACACACTCTCACACAAACACACACACACACTCTCACACAAACACTCACACACTCACACACTCACACACTCACACACTCACACACTCTCTCAAACACACACACACACACACACTCTCACACACACACTCTCACACACACACACACTCTCACACACACTCTCACACACACTCTCACACACACTCTCACACACACACACACACAAACACTCACACACTCTCTCAAACACACACTCACACACTCTCACACAAACACACACACACACTCACACACAAACACACACACACACTCACACAAACACACACTCTCACACAAACACTCAAACAAACACACTCACACATACACTCATCACACAAACTCACACACACATACTCACACATCTCACACAAACACTAACACACACACTAACGTACACACACTCTCACACTGACACATACTCACACACTCACACACTCACACACTCACACTCGCACATACACACACACGAACACACACTATCGCACATGAACACACACTATCACACAAACTCACACACACACACGCATACACACACATACTTACACACACTCAAACACACACACTCACACAAACACACACACACAGCCACACACTCTCACACTCACAAATACACTCACACACTCTGACACACACACAAACACACTCACACACACTCATTCACACATACACACTCACACCACACAAACACACACACACACACTCACATGCTCACATACACAAACACACACACACTCACACACAGCCACACACTCACTCATAAATACACTCACACACTGACACACACACAAACACACTCATGCACTCACACACACTCATTCACACATACACACTCACATCACACACACACACTCATAACACACACACTCACTCATAACTCACAAAACCCTTGCACACTCACACTCATATACACACACTCACCCACTCACACTCATACACTCACACACACACTCAAATACACACACTCACACTCATATTCACACACACTCACAAACACACTTAGTCTCCCGCACACACACACAGACACACTCACATGCACACACTCACACACACACTCATACACAGTCACACACTCATATACACACACACTCATACACTCTCAGACACACTCACATACACACAGTCACACACACACGTACATTCACACTTGCACACAGACACTCATACACACACACTCACACACTCACTCAGACTCACATACACACTCATTCACATATACACTCACAAATTCACATACACGCTCATACGCACACTCACAGAATCACACACACTCTCATACACTCACTCATACACACAGTCATACACTCACTCATACACACACTCACTCACACACACACACACACTCACACACTCTCACACGCACACACAGAGTACACACTCGCACACTCAAACACTTACACACACACTCACACACTCATACACACGTACACACTCACATATACACACACTCACTCTCGCACACACACACTCACTCAAATACACACACACTTACACATACACACAGACACTCACACACACATATACACACTCTCACTCTCTCAAACACTCAGACACACACACTCAAACACACACACAAATACACATATTCACACACGCACACACTCACACATACACACACTCAAATTCACATACACGCTCATACGCACACTCACAGAATCACACACACACTCTCTCATACACACAGTCACACACTCACTCATACACACACACACACTCATATACATACACACACTCATACACAGAGTACACACTCGCACACTCAAACACTTACACACTCACTCACACACATGCACACAGACACTCATACACACACACACTCTCTCACACACACTCACACATACACACATTCACAGAATCACACAATCTCATACACAGTCACACACTCACTCATACACACACACTTACACACACTCACATACGCACACTCACACAGACACTCACACAGTCACACTCACACAGACACACACACACACACTCACACAGTCACACTCACACAGACACACACACACACACTCACACAGTCACACTCACACAGACACACACACACAGACACATACACACTCACACAGACACACACACACAGACACTCACACACAGACACTCACACACAGACACACTCACACAGACACACTCACACAGACACACACACACAGACACACACACACAGACACACACACACAGACACACACACTCTCAGACACTTACACACTCACATACCTGCTCATACGCATACTCAGAATCACACACACTCACTCATACACACACACACACTCATACACATATACACACACGCACACACACACGCACACACATACTCATATACACACACGCACACACATACTCATATACACACACGCACACACATACTCATATGCTCACACACACATACGCACACTCACACAGACACACACACACACCTTCACACACTCACATACACACCCTCACACACTCACATACACACCCTCACACACTCACACACACACTCACGCACTCATACACACACACTCTCATACACACACATACTCTCACTCTCACTCAAACACACACACACACTCACAAACTCGCATACACACTCATACACACATCACTCACATACACACACACTCACACATTCATACACACACACATTCTCTCTCATACACTAACACACTCATACATTCTCTCTCACACACACTCTCACACACACAGACACACACACACAGACAGACATACACACTCACACACACTCATACACCCACACTCACTCGCACACTCAGATGCTCACACACACACACACATGCTCACACACTCTCATATACACACACTCGCATACATACACACTCACACGCATACACACACGCACACACACATTCACACTCACACAGTCACTCACACATGCACACACACGCACGCACTCTCACACATACACTCATACAAACACTCTCACTCACACACTCACACACTCACACATTCACATACATTCACACACACACTCTCACACACTCACACACCCACGCACTCCTTCACACACACTCACGCTCACTCACTCACGCGCACACATGCTCTCACGCACACACACGCTCTCACACACTCACACACACACACACACCCACACACACTCACGCTCACTCACTCACACACTCTCACATGCAAACACACACTCACACTCATGCAAACACACACTCTCACACATACATACACACACTCACACATACATACACACACACACTCTCTCACACACACACTCACTCGCACGCTCACACATGCTCACACACACTCATGCAAACACACACTCACACTCACACCCACACACACGCTCACACACTCAGACGCACACACTCAGATGAACACACAGACGCACACTCACACACATACACACACTCACGCTCACACACTCATTCACACACACTATCACAGTCACTCACACACACACTCTCATGCAAACACACACACATTCACTCACACACACACACTCATGCAAACACACACACATGTACATACACTCACACACTCATACACACACTCACACACTCACACACTCACACACTCACACACTCACACACTCACACACTCACACACAGTCTCACACACACACACACTCATACATACATTCACACACTCACACTCACTCATACACACACACTCATACACACACACTCATGCATACACACACACACTCATACACACACACACACTCATACACACACACACTCATACACTCACACGCGCACACACACACTCATACATATACACATACACACTCATACACTCACACACACACACGTACACACACTCTGTTTCACACACACACACACACACTCACAAGCACACACTCTCCCTCACACAAACTTGCTCACAGGCACACACAGTCAGATATACACATGGTCTCAATCACTCCCACATGCAAGATCAGCATGGGGTTAGATACAGAGAAAAGCTCCCTCTACACTGGCCCCCGTCAAACACTCCCAGGACAGGGACAGCACGGGGTTAGATACAGAGTAAAGCTCCCTCTACACTGTCCCCCCATCAAACACTCCCAGGACAGGGACAGCACGGGGTTAGATACAGAGTAAAGCTCCCTCGACACAGTCCCCCCATCAAACACTCCCAGGACAGGGACAGCACGGGGTTAGATACAGAGTAAAGCTCCCTCTACACTGTCCCCCATCAAACACTCCCAGGACAGGGACAGTATGGGGTTACATACAGAGTAAAGCTCCCTCTACACTGTCCCCCATCAAACCCTCCCAGGACAGGGACAGCACGGGGTTAGATACAGAGTAAAGCTCCCTCTACACTGTCCCCCATCAAACCCCCCCCAGGACAGCGACAGCACGGGGTTTGATACAGAGTAAAGCTCCCTCTACACTGTCCCCCCATCAAACACTCCCAGGACAGGGACAGCACGGGGTCAGATACAGAGTAAAGCTCCCTCTACACTCTCCCCCATCAAACACTCCCAGGACAGGGACAGCACGGGGTTAGATACAGAGTAAAGCTCCCTCGACACAGTCCCCCCATCAAACACTCCCAGGACAGGGACAGCACGGGGTTAGATACAGAGTAAAGCTCCCTCTACACTGTCCCCCATCAAACACTCCCAGGACAGTGACAGCACGGGGTTAGATACAGAGTAAAACTCCCTCTACACTGTTCCCCATCAAACACTCCCAGGACAGGGACAGCACGGGGTTAGATACAGAGTAAAGCTCCCTCTGCACTGTCCCCAATCAAACACTCCCAGGACAGGGACAGCACGGGGTTAGATACAGAGTAAAGCTCCCTCTACACTGTCCCCCCATCAAACACTCCCAGGACAGGGACAGCACGGGGTTAGATACAGAGTAAAGCTCCTTCTACGCTGGCCCCTATCAAATACTCTCCGATAGGGGGCACAGACTGCCCGGTGTGTGTGTAAATGGGGAGAGGGTGGGTGATGGGGTTAATCCCCCTCCGATAGGGGGCACAGACTGCCCGGTGTGTGTAAATGGGGAGAGGGTGGGTGAGGGGTTAATCCCCCTCCGATAGGGGGAACAGACTGCCCGGTGTGTGTGTAAATGGGGAGAGGGTGGGTGAGGGGGTTAATCCCCCTCCGATAGGGGGAACAGACTGCCCGGTGTGTGTAAATGGGGAGAGGTTGGGTGAGGGGTTAATCCCCCTCCGATAGGGGGAACAGACTGCCCGGTGTGTGTGTAGATGGGGAGAGGGTGGGTGAGGGGTTAATCCCCCTCCGATAGGGGGCACAGACTGCCCGGTGTGTGTGTAAATGGGGAGAGGGTGGGTGAGGGGTTAATCCCCCTCCGATAGGGGGCACAGACTGCCCGGTGTGTGTAAATGGGGAGAGGGTGGGTGTGGGGGTTAATCCCCCTCCGATATGGGGCACAGACTGCCCGGTGTGTGTAAATGGGGAGAGGGCGGGTGAGGGGGTTAATCCCCCTCCGATAGGGGGCACAGACTGCCCGGTGTGTGTGTAAATGGGGAGCGGGTGGGTGAGGGGATTAATCCCCCACCAATAGGGGGCACAGACTGCCCGGTGTGTGTGTAAATGGGGAGAGGGTGGGTGAGGGGGTTAATCCCCCTCCGATAGGGGGCACAGACTGCCCGGTGTGTGTGTAAATGGGGAGAGGGTGGGGGAGGGGGGTTAATCCCCCTCCGATAGGGGGCACAGACTGCCCGGTGTGTGTGTAAATGGGGAGAGGGTGGGTGAGGGGGTTAATCCCCCTCCGATAGGGGGAGCAGACTGCCCAGTGTGTGTTAGTGGGGAGAGGGTGGGTGAGGGGGTTAATCCCCCTCCGATAGGGGGCACAGACTGGTTGATGACTTCAGTGATACAAATCTGTTGGGAATAATTATTATTTCCATTTCCTTTTTTTTGAGACTGAAATTTGATTCGAATCAGTAACTGCTTTGAACGCAAGGCTTTTTCAACAGGAGCAAAGATTTCTCAAAGATTATCTTCTGAATGTGCTGATTCCTAAAACCTTCAACTGGCACCAATACACAAGAGATTAGAAAGCTCGCTGATTCCGAGATACATTCACAAAGATTTCAAACACACGGGTCATCATTCAGACCAAGTCCTTCACATTGATCGCCGTAGAGGGAACTTTACTCTGTATCTAACCCCGTGCTGTCCCTGTCCCTGGGAGTGTTTGATGGGGGACAGTGTAGAGGGAGCTTTACTCTGTCTCTAACCCCGTGCTGTCCCTGTCCTGGGAGTGTTTGATGGGGACAGTGTAGAGGGAACTTTACTCTGTATCTAACCCCGTGCTGTCCCTGTCCTGGGAGGGTTTGATGGGGGACAGTGTAGAGGGTGCTTTACTCTCTCTCTAACCCCGTGCCTGGAGTGTTTGATTGGGGGACAGTGTAGAGGGAGCTTTACTCTGTATCTAACCCCGTGCTGTCCCTGTCCTGGGAGTGTTTGATGGGGGGACAGTATAGAGGGAGCTTTACTCTCTCTCTCAGCCCGTGCTGTCCCTGTGCCTGGAGTGTTTGATTGGGGGACAGTGTAGAGGGAGCTTTACTCTGTATCTAACCCTCGTGCTGTCCCTGTCCTGGGAGTGTTTGATGGGGGGACAGTGTAGAGAGAGCTTTACTCTGTATCTAACCCCGTGCTGTCCCTGTCCTGGGAGTGTTTGATGGGGGACAGTGTAGAGGGAGCTTTACTCTGTATCTAACCCCGTGCTGTCCCTGTCCTGGGAGTGTTTGATGGGGACAGTGTAGAGGGAGCTTTACTCTGTCTCTAACCCCGTGCTGTCCCTGTGCCTGGAGTGTTTGATGGGGACAGTGTAGAGGGAGCTTTACTCTGTCTCTAACCCCGTGCTGTCCCTGTGCCTGGAGTGTTTGATGGGGACAGTGTAGAGAGAGCTTTACTCTGTCTCTAACCCCGTGCTGTCCCTGTGCCTGGAGTGTTTGATTGGGGACAGTGTAGAGGGAGCTTTACTCTGTATCTAACCCCGTGCTGTCCCTGTGCCTGGAGTGTTTGATGGGGACAGTGTAGAGGGAGCTTTACTCTGTCTCTAACCCCGTGCTGTCCCTGTGCCTGGAGTGTTTGATTGGGGACTGTGCCGAGGAAGTATTAATGCGGAGATTTGTCAATGAGACCACTTGGAATAGAGTTTCAGATTGAATCCTCTGTCTTGGAATCTCTTAGCAACAGGACAGAGGGAGCGGCAGTCGAGTGGTTCCCTGTTAGTCTCCGGAGATTACGATTTGTGAATGGTCAGGAATTGGAGGCAATACGATCCAGACGGAGAGAACAGTGGCCACAGTCTCCAGTTCTCCTGCTGAAATAAAGAGGTCCCTTATTGTCAGAGAGTGGGAGAGGGTGTGGGGGGGGGGCTCAGGGAGATGGTCCAGCACTGAAACCAATCCAGGACCCCACACCCACTCTCACACAGAGGAGCCACTGAATGGGACATTGTCACTTCAACTCACTGCACCCCCCCCCCCACACACACACACACAGGGACCCGGCGCTACAGCAATGTAAGGGTGGTGGGAGGGAGGTGTCCCACTGTGTTCGTGGGGGGGAGGAGGGGGATGTCCCACTGTGTTCATAGGGGGGGAGAGGGGGGATGTCCCACTGTGTTCATTGGGGGGGGGGGGGGGAGGGGGGATGTCCCACTGTGTTCATGGCGGGGGGGGAGGGGGAATGTCCCACTGTGTTCATGGGGGGGGGAGGGGGGAGGGGGGATGTCCCACTGTGTTCATGGCGGGGGGGGGGGGAGAGGGGGAATGTCCCACTGTGTTCATGGGGGGGGAGGGGGGATATCCCACTGTGTTCATGGGGGGGGAGAGGGGGGATGTCCCACTGTGTTCATGGTGAGCAGGGGGGATATCCCACTGTGATCATGGGGGAGGAGGGGGGATGTCCCACTGTGTTCATGGGGGGGAGAGGGGGGAT
>NW_028270186.1:31023346-31076945 GCF_037043375.1 Chiloscyllium plagiosum | reverse complement strand
GGGGTCAGAGAGAGGGGGACAGAGAGTGGGGGGCAGAGAGTGGGGGCAGAGAGAGAGTGGGCAGAGAGAAAGGGTGACAGAGAGGGGGTCAGAGAGCGGGAGAGAGAGAGAGGGGGCAGTGAGAGGGGGATAGAGAGAGGGAGACAGAGAGAGGGGGCAGAGTGAGAGGGGGCAGAGAGAGAGGGCGACAGAGAGGGGGTCAAAGAGCGGGGGAGAGAGAGAGGGGACAGAGTGAGGGGGACAGGAGTGAGGGGAAAAGAGAGAGGGGGACAGAGAGAGGGGGACAGAGAGAGGGGGACAGAGAGAGGGGGACAGAGAGAGAGGAGGACAGAGAGAGAAGGGGTCAGAGAGAGGGGAGTCAGAGAGAGGGGGGACAGAGAGAGGGGGATAAAGAGAGGGGGAACAGAGAAAGGTGGGACAGAGAGAAGGGGGACAGAGAGACGGTGACAGAGATTGGGGGCAGAGGGAGAGAGAGAGGCGTACCGTGTGGGGGAGAGAGGGGGGGTCAGAGAGAGGGGGACAGAGAGTGGGCGGATGGAGAGAGCGGGGGATAGAGAGAGAGAGAGATACAGAGAGAGAGGGGGACAGAGAGGGGGGCAGAGAGAGAGAGGGACAGATAGAGGGTGACAGAGAGGGGGTCAGAGGGGGGGGGGGTAGAGAGAGGGGACAGAGAGATGGGGACAGAGAGAGGGGGCAGAGAGAGAGGGGGCAGAGAGAGAGGGGGCAGAGAGAGGGGGACAGAGAGAGGGGGACAGAGAGAGGGGGACAGAGAGAGGGGGACAGAGAGAGGGGGACAGAGAGAGGGGGACAGAGAGAGGGGGACAGAGAGAGGGGGACAGAGAGAGGGGGACAGAGAGAGAGGGGGCAGAGAGAGAGGGGGCAGAGAGAGGGGGACAGAGAGACGGCGACAGAGAGAGGGGCGACGGGGGGGGGGTCAGTGAGGTGGTACAGGGAGAGGCGGGTGTGAGAGAGTGGGGGTCAGAGAGAGGGCGACAGAGAGTGGGGGAGAGAGAGGGGGTCAGAGAGAGAGGGGGACAGAGAGAGAGGGGGGCAGAGAGAGGCAACAGAGAGAGGGGGCAGATAGGAGGACTGAGAGAGGGGGGGCAGAGAGTGGGGGCCAGAGAGAGAGGAGGCCAGAGACAGGGGGGCAGAGAGAGAGGGGGAACAGAGAGTGGGGGAGATAGAGAGAGGGGCAGAGAGAGATGGGGACAGAGAGAGGGGGAACAGAGAGAGTGGAGGACAGAGAGAGGGGGGACAGAGTGAGGGGCTACAGAGTGAGGGGGGAACAGAGAGGGGGGCACAGAGAGGGGGGGACAGAGAGGGGGGGACAGAGGGGGGACAGAGAGATGGTGACTGGGAGGGGGCAGAGAGAGGGAGATAGAGTGGGGGAGAGAGAGAGGGGGACAGAGAGAGGGGGACAGAGAGAGGCGGACAGAGAGAGGGGGACAGAGAGAGGGGGACAGAGAGAGGGGAACAGAGAGAGGGGGAAAGAGGGAGGGGGAAAGAGGGAGGGGGAAAGAGGGAGGGGGACAGACCGAGGGAGGACAGAGAGAGGGGGACAGAGGGAGGGGGAACAGACCGAGGGAGGACAGAGAGGGGTGGACGGGGGGGGAACAAAGACATGGTGACTGAGAGGGGGCAGAGAGAGGGCTACAGAGAGGGGGGCACAGAGAGAGGGAGACAGAGAGGGGGGACAGAGAGAGGGGGACAGAGAGAGGGGGGACAGAGAGACTGTGACAGAGAGGGGGCAGAGAGAGGGCTACAGAGAGGGGGGGCGACAGTGGTTTAGGACAGAGAGAGGGTGGACTGAGAGAGGGGGCAGAGAGACGGGGACAGAGAGAGAGGGGACAGAGAGAGACAGTGACAGTGAGGGGGCAGTGAGGGGGGGACAGAGAGAGGGGAGGACGAGGGGGACAGAGAGAGGGGGGACAGAGAAACTGTGACAGAGAGGGGGCAGAGAGCGGGCGACAGAGAGGGGTGGACGGGGGGGCGAACAGAGAGACGGTGACTGAGAGGGGGCAGAGAGACGGGGACAGAGAGAGGGGGACAGAGAGACGGTGACTGAGAGGGGGCAGAGAGAGGGCGATGGAGATGGGGGAACAGAGAGCGGGGAACAGAGCGAGGGGGCAGAGAGAGGTGGTCAGAGAGAGAGAGACGGATAGAGAGAGAGGGTGACAGAGAGAGAGGGGACAGAGAGAGAGAGGGGGGAGGGGGGAGGGCGGACCAGAGTGGGGCGGGGGGGGGGGTGCAGAGAGAGGGGGACAGATCGAGAGGGAACAGAGGGAGAGGGGACAGAGAGATGGTGACAGAGTGGGAGCAGAGAGAGGAGGGACAGAGAGAGGGGGAACAGAGAGAGGGGGAACAGAGAGAGGGTGACAGAGAGAGAGGGGGACAGAGAGAGGAGGGACAGAGAGAGGGGGACAGAGAGAGGGGAGGACAGAGAGAGGGGGACAGAGAGAGTGGGGACAGAGAGAGAGGGGGACAGAGAGAGGGGAACAGAGAGAGAGGGGCAGAGAGGGATAGGGGCAGACAGAGGGGGACAGAGTGAGGGGGGCAGGGAAAGAGGGACAGAGAGAGGGGGACAGAGAGAGGGTGACAGAGAGTTGGGGAGATAGAGTGGGTCAGAGAGTGAGAACAGAGAGAGGGGTACACAGTGAGGGAGATAGGGGGGGTCAGAGAGGGGGTGTCAGAGAGAGGGGGACAGAGAGTGGGTGGATGGAGAGAGTGGGGGACAGAGAGAGAGGGGGACAGAGAGGGAACAGAGCGAGAGAGGGAGAGATAGAGGAGACAGAGAGAGGGGGACAGAGAGAGGGGGCAGAGAGAGGGGGACAGAGAGAGGGGGGGACAGAGAGAGGGGGGGACAGAGAGAGGGGGGACAGAGAGAGAGGGGACAGAGAGAGGCGACAGAGAGAGGGGGCCAAAGAGAGAGGAGGCCAGAGACAGGGGGGCAGAGAGAGGGGCAGAGAGAGAGGGGGAACAGAGAGTGGGGGAGATAGAGAGAGAGGGGCAGAGAGCGATGGGGGCAGACAGAGGGGGGAAGACAGAGGGGGACAGAGTGAGGGGGGCAGAGAGAGAGGGACAGAGAGAGGAGGACAGAGAGAGGGGGGCAGAGAGAGGGGAAAGAGAGAGGGGGCAGAGAGAGAGGGGAAGAGAAAGGGGCAGAGAGAGGGTGACAGGGAGTTGGGGAGATAGAGGGGGTCAGAGAGTGGGAACAGAGAGAGGGGTACAGAGTGAGGGAGACGGGGGGGGGTCAGAGACGGGGTGTCAGAGAGAGGGGGACAGAGAGTGGGTGGATGGAGAGAGTGGGGGACAGAGAGAGAGGGAGACAGAGAGGGGGCAGAGCGAGAGAGGGGGAAATAGAGGAGACAGAGAGAGGGGGACAGAGAGAGGGGGCAGAGAGAGGGGACAGAGAGAGAGGGGACAGCGAGAGTGGGGGCAGAAAGAGGCGACAGAGAGAGGAGGGTGTCAGAGAGAGGGGGACAGAGAGTGGGTGGATGGAGAGAGTGGGGGACAGAGAGAGAGGGGGACAGAGAGGGGGCAGAGCGAGAGAGGGAGAGATAGAGGAGACAGAGAGAGGGGGACAGAGAGAGGAGGCCAGAGACAGAGGGGCAGAGAGAGAGGGGCAGAGAGAGAGGGGGAACAGAGAGTGGGGGAGATAGAGAGAGAGGGGCAGAGAGCGATGGGGGCAGACAGAGGGGGGCAGACAGAGGGGGACAGAGTGAGGGGGCAGAGAGAGAGGGACAGAGAGAGAGGGGCAGAGAGAGAGGGGAAAGAGAGAGGGGCAGAGAGAGGGTGACAGGGAGTTGGGGAGATAGAGGGGGTCAGAGAGTGGGATCAGAGAGAGGGGTACAGAGAGTGGGGGGATGGAGAGAGTGGGGGACAGAGAGAGGGCAGAGAGACAGGGAGAGATAGAGGGGACAGAGAGAGGGGGACAGAGAGAGAGGGGGACAGAGAGAGAGGGGGATAGAGAGAGGGGGGGATAGAGAGAGGGGGGACAGAGAGAGGGGGGACAGAGATAGCGGGACTGAGAGAGTGGGGGACACAGAGAGAGGGGGACAAAGAGGAGGGACAGAGAGATGCGGGTGGGAGAGAGAGTGGACAGAGGGGGACAGAGAGTGGGGAGATGGAGAGAGTGGGGGACAGAGAGAGAGAGAGAGGGGGACAGAGAGAGCGGGCGACAGAGAGGGGGTCAGAAAGCGGGGAGAGAGTGAGGACACAGAGAGAGGGGGATGGGGGTCAGAGAGAGGGGGTCAGAGTTAGAGGGGGGCAGAGAGAGAGGGGGCAGAGAGAGGGGGCAGAAAGAGAGGATGACAGAGAGGGGGTCAGAGAGCGGGAGAGAGAGAGAGGGGACAGTGAGATGGGGATAGAGAGAGGGGGACAGAGAGAGGGGACAGAGAGAGAGGGAGACAGAGGGGGGTCAAAGAGCAGGGGAGAGAGAGGGGACAGAGAGAGGGGGATAGAGAGAGGGGAACAGAGAGAGAGGGGACAGAGAGAGGGGTCGGGGGGCAGAGAGAGTGGGACAGAGAAAGTGGGACAGAGAGAGGGGCGACAGCGAGAGAGGGCAACAGAGAGAGGGGGACAGAGAGCGGGGGAGATAGAGGGGGTCAGAGAGAGAGGGGGGGCAGAGAGAGAGGGGGCAGAAAGAGGCAACAGAGAGAGGGGGACGGAGAGAGAGGGGGACAGAGAGAGGGAGACAGAGAGGGGGACAGAGAGGGGGGACAGAGGGGGGGGGACAGAGGGGGGGACAGAGAGAGAGGGGGACAGAGAGAGGGAGGGACAAAGAGAGGGGGAACAGAGAAAGGTGGGACAGAGAGAAGGGGGGATAGAGAGACGGTGACAGAGAGAGGGGGCAGAGAGAGGGAGACAGAGAGGGGGGACAGAGAGGGGGGGACAGAGGGGGGGACAGAGGGGGGGACAGAGAGAGAGGGGGACAGAGAGAGGGAGGGACAAAGAGAGGGCGAACAGAGAAAGGTGGGACAGAGAGAAGGGGGGATAGAGAGACGGTGACAGAGATAGGGGGCAGAGAGAGGGAGACAGAGAGGGGGGACAGAGAGGGGGGGACAGAGAGAGAGGGGGTCAGAGAGAGAGAGGGGTCAGAGAGAGAGGGGGTACAGAGAGAGAGGGGAACAGAGAGGGGGGGCAGAGGGGGGGACCAGAGAGGGAACAGAGAGGGGGACAGAGAGAGGGGGCAGAAAGAGGGGGCCAGAGAGAGAAGGGGCAGAGAGACGGTGACAGAGGGGGGGGACAGAGAGAGGGGGCAGAAAGAGGGGGGCCAGAGAGAGAAGGGGCAGAGAGACGGTGACAGGGGGGGGGGGGACAGAGAGAGGGCGATAGAGATGGGGGTACAGAGAGCGGGGAACAGAGCGAGGGGGCAGAGAGAGGGGGTCAGAGAGAGAGAGGGATAGAGAGAGAGGGGGACAGAGAGAGAGGGGGAACAGAGAGAGAGGGGGAACAGAGAGAGAGGGGACAGAGAGAGAGAGGACAGAGGGGGGAGGGGGGGAGACCATAGTGGGGGTGCAGAGAGAGGGGGACAGAGAGAGGGGGACAGAGAGAGGGGGACAGAGAGAGGGGGAGAACAGAGAGAGAGGGGGACAGAGAGAGAGGGGGACAGAGAGAGAGGGGGACAGAGAGAGAGGGGGACAGAGAGAGAGGGGGACAGAGAGAGAGGGGGACAGAGAGAGGGGACAGAGAGAGGAGGGACAGAGAGAGGGACAGAGAGAGCGGGCGACAGAGAGGGGGTCAGAGAGCGGGGAGAGAGAGAGGACACAGAAAGAGGGGGACGGGGGTCAGAGACAGGGGGCAGAGAGAGGGGGCAGAGAGAGAGGGGGCAGAGAGAGGGGGCAGAAAGAGAGGATGACAGAGGGGTCAGAGAGCGGGAGAGAGAGAGAGGGGACAGTGAGATGGGGATAGAGAGAGGGGGACAGAGAGAGGGGACAGAGAGAGAGAGGGAGACAGAGGGGAGTCAAAGAGCAGGGGAGAGAGAGGGGGGACAGAGAGAGGGGGATAGAGAGAGGGGAACAGAGAGAGAGTGGGACAGAGAGAGGGGTCGGGGGGGCAGAGAGAGCGGGACAGAGAGAGTGGGACAGAGAGAGGGGCGACAGTGAGAGAGGGCAACAGAGAGAGGGGGACAGAGAGTGGGGGAGATAGAGGGGGTCAGAGAGAGAGGGGGGACAGAGAGAGAGGGGGCAGAATGAGGCAACAGAGAGAGGGGACAGAGAGAGAGGGGGACAGAGAGAGGGAGGGACAAAGAGAGGGGGAACAGAGAAAGGTGGGACAGAGAGAAGGTGGGATAGAGACGGTGACAGAGAGAGGGGGCAGAGAGAGGGAGACAGAGAGGGGGGACAGAGAGAGGGGGACAGAGGGGGGGACAGAGAGAGAGGGGGACAGAGAGAGGGAGGGACAAAGAGAGGGGGAACAGAGAAAGGTGGGACAGAGAGAAGGGGGATAGAGACGGTGACAGAGAGAGGGGGCAGAGAGAGGGAGACAGAGAGGGGGGTCAGAGAGAGAGGGGGTCAGAGAGAGAGGGGTCAGAGAGAGAGGGGGTACAGAGAGAGAGGGGAACAGAGGGGGGGCAGAGGGGGGGGGGGGACCAGAGAGGGAACAGAGAGAGGGGGACAGAGAGAGGGGGACAGAGAGTGGGTGGATGGAGAGAGTGGGGGCAGAGAGAGAGGGGGACAGAGAGGGGGCAGAGCGAGAGAGGGAGAGATAGAGGAGACAGAGAGAGGGGGACAGAGATAGGGGCAGAGAGAGAGGGAGAACAGAGAGTGGGGGAGATAGAGAGAGAGGGGCAGAGAGCGATGGGGGCAGACAGAGGGGGGAAGACAGAGGGGGACAGAGTGAGGGGGGCAGAGAGAGAAGGGGCAGAGAGACGGGGCAGAGAGAGGCCAGCAAAGAGAGGGGACAGAGAGAGGGGGGACGGGGGGGCGAACAGAGAGACGGTGACTGAGAGGGGACAGTGAGGGGGGGACAGAGAGAGGGGGGGACAAGGGGGACAGAGAGAGGGAGGACAGAGAAACTGTGACAGAGAGGGGGCAGAGAGCGGGCGACAGAGAGGGGTGGACGGGGGGGAACAGAGAGACAGTGACTGAGAGGGGGCAGAGAGACGGTGACAGGGGGTGACAGAGAGAGGGCGATAGAGATGGGGAGCAGAGAGCGGGGAACAGAGAGAGGGGGTCAGAGAGAGAGAGGGATAGAGAGAGAGGGGGACAGAGAGAGAGAGGGGACAGAGAGAGAGAGGACAGAGGGGGGAGGGGGGGGACCAGAGTGGGGATGCAGAGAGAGGGGGACAGAGCGAGAGGGAACAGAGGGAGAGGGGGACAGAGAGAGAGGGACAGAGAGAGGGACAGAGAGAGGAGGGACAGAGAGAGGGAGAACAGAGAGAGAGGGGGGACAGAGAGAGAGGGGGACAGAGAGAGAGGGGGACAGAGAGAGAGGGGGACAGAGAGTGGGGGACAGAGAGAGGGGGACAGAGAGAGGGGGACAGAGAGAGGAGGGACAGAGAGAGGGAGAACAGAGAGAGAGGGGGGACAGAGAGAGAGGGGGGACAGAGAGAGAGGGGGACAGAGAGACAGGGGGACAGAGAGAGGAGGGACAGAGAGAGGAGGGACAGAGAAAGGAGGACAGAGAGGGGGGGACAGAGAGAGCGGGCGACAGAGAGGGGGTCAGAGAGAGAGGGGTCAGAGAGAGAGGGGATACAGAGAGAGGGGAACAGAGGGGGGCAGAGGGGGGGACCAGAGAGGGAACAGAGAGAGGGGGACAGAGAGAGGGGGCAGAAAGAGGGGGGCCAGAGAGAGAAGGGGCAGAGAGACGGGGCAGAGAGAGGCCAGCAAAGAGAGGGGACAGTGAAGTAGGGGACAGAGAGAGGGGGGACGGGGGGGCGAACAGAGAGACGGTGACTGAGAGGGGGCAGAGAGCGGGAGAGAGAGAGAGGGGACAGTGAGGGGGGGACAGAGAGAGGGGGGGACGAGGGGGCAGAGAGAGGGAGGACAGAGAAACTGTGCCAGAGAGGGGGCAGAGAGCGGGCGACAGAGAGGGGTGGACGGGGGGGAACAGAGAGACGGTGACTGAGAGGGGGCAGAGAGACGGTGATGGGGGGGGTACAGAGAGAGGGCGATAGAGATGGGGGAACAGAGAGCGGGGAACAGAGCGAGGGGGCAGGGAGAGGGGGTCAGAGAGACAGAGGGATAGAGAGAGAGGGGGACAGAGAGAGAGGGGACAGAGAGAGAGAGGACAGAGGGGGGGAGGGGTGGGGACCAGAGTGGGGATGCAGAGAGAGGGGGACAGAGCGAGAGGGAACAGAGGGAGAGAGGACAGAGAGATGGTGACAGAGTGGGGGCAGAGAGAGGAGGGACAGAGAGAGGGAGAACAGAGAGAGAGGGGGACAGAGAGAGGGGGGGACAGAGAGAGGGGGGGACAGAGAGAGGGGGGGACAGAGAGAGGGGGGGACAGAGAGAGAGGGGCACAGAGAGAGAGGGGCACAGAGAGAGAGGGGGACAGAGAGGGGAGAACAGAGAGAGGGAGAACAGAGAGAGGGGGGACAGAGAGAGGGGGGGACAGAGAGAGAGGGGGACAGATAGAGAGGGGGACAGAGAGAGAGGGGGACAGAGAGAGGGGTACAGAGAGAGGAGCGACAGAGAGAGGGCGACAGAGAGAGAGGCAGACAGAGAGAGGGGGACAGAGAGAGGGGGTACAGAGAGAGAGGGGACAGAGAGAGGGGACAGAGAGAGGGGGACAGAGAGAGGGGGACAGAGAGAGGGGGACAGAGAGATAGGAGGACAGAGAGAGAGGGGGACAGAGAGAGAGGGGGACAGAGAGAGAGGGGGACAGAGAGAGAGGGGGACAGAGAGAGAGGGGGACAGAGAGAGGCGGACAGAGAGAGAGCGGGACAGAGAGAGAGGGGAAAGAGAGGGGGGACAGAGAGGGCGGGAAAGAGAGAGAGAGGGGACAGAGAGCGGGGGAGACAGAGAGAGGGAGACAGAGATTGGGGGACAGAGAGCAAGGGACAGAGAGCGCGGGACAGAGAGAGGGGGACGGAGAGTGGGGGACAGCGAGCGAGCGACAGAGAGCGCGGGACAGAGAGCGCGGGACAGAGAGCGCGGGACAGAGAGCGCGGGACAGAGAGCGCGGGACAGAGAGCGCGGGACAGAGAGCGCGGGACAGAGAGTGGGGCACAGAGAGTGGGGAAGATAGAGGGGGTCAGAGGGAGTGGGGACAGAGAGAGGGTTACAGAGTGGGGGAAAGAGAGGGTGTCAGAGAAAGGGGGGCAGAGAGAGGAGGGCAGAGAGAGGCAGGTGGGAGAGAGAGGGGACAGAGAAATGGGGGACAGAGAGGGGGACAGAGAGAGAGGGACAGAGAGGGGGAACAGAGAGCGGGGAACAGAGCGAGGGGGCAGGGAGAGGGGGTCAGAGAGAGGGAGGGATAGAGAGAGAGGGGGACAGAGAGAGAGGGGACAGAGAGAGAGAGGACAGAGGGGGGACGGGGGGACCAGAGTGGGGGGGCCGAGAGGGGGGGAGAGAGCGAGAGGGAACAGAGGGAGGGGGGCAGAGAGATAGTGATAGAGTGGGGGCAGAGAGAGGAGGGACAGAGAGAGGGGGACAGAGAGAGGGGGACAGAGAGAGGAGGGACAGAGAGAGGAGGGACAGAGAGAGGAGGGACAGAGAGAGGGGGAACAGCGAGAGAGGGGGACAGAGAGAGGGGGACAGAGAGAGGGGGAACAGCGAGAGAGGGGAACAGAGAGAGGTGGACAGAGAGAGAGAGGGGGACAGAGAGGGGAGACAGAGAGTGGGGGACAGAGAGAGGCGGAGACAGAGAGAGGGGGGAAGAGGGGGGCAGAGAGAGAGAGGGGGACAGAGAGAGAGGTGTACAGAGAGAGGGGGACAGAGAGTTGGGGACAGAGAGAGGGGTACAGAGTGGGAGAGACAGGGGGGCAGAGAGAGGGGACAGAGAGTGGGCAGAGAGAGGGCAACAGAGAGAGGGGGCAGAGATCGGGTGGGAGAGAGGGCGCAGAGGGAGGGTGACAGAGAGAGAGGGGGATAGAGAGGGAGAGGGGGACAGAGAGGGGGGACAGAGAGAGGAGGACAGAGAGAGGGGGACAGAGAGAGGGGGGGGGACAGAGAGAGGGGGACAGAGAGGGGACACAAAGAAGGGGACACAAAGAAGGGGACAGGGAGGGGGGCACAGAGAGTGGGGAAGATAGAGGGGGTCAGAGGGAGTGGGGACAGAGAGAGGGTTACAGAGTGGGGGAAAGAGGGAGTGTCAGAGAAAGGGGGACAGAGAGAGGCGGACAGAGAGAGGGGGACAGAGAGAGAGGGGGGACAGAGAGAGAGGGGGGACAGAGAGAGAGGGGGGACAGAGAGCGGGGGACAGAGAGCGGGGACAGAGAGAGGGGGACAAAGAGAGTGTCAGAGAGAGGGGAACAGATGGGGTCGTGCGGAACAGAGGGGGAGAGGACAGAGAGTGGAGGGAGAGGGGGGACAGTAAGAGATGGGGACAGAGAGAGCATGGGGACAGAGAGACGGGGACAGGGGGGGCAGAAAGGGGGCAGAAAGAGGGGGACAGAGGGAGGGGGGGACCGAGAGAGCGGAAGATAGAGGGGGTCATAGGGAGGGGGGACAGAGAGTGGGGGCACAGAGAGTGGGGCACAGAGTGGGGGAGAGTGAGGGGGAGAGGGATGGCTACAGAGAGAGTGGGACAGAGAGAGGGGACAGAGAGAGGGGGACAGAGAGAGGGGGACAGAGAGAGGGGGACAGAGAGAGGGGGACAGAGAGAGGGGGACAGAGAGAGGGGGGGACAGAGAGAGCGGGACAGAGAGAGAGGGGGACAGAGAGAGGGGGACAGAGAGAGAGGGGGCAGAGAGAGGGGGACAGAGAGAGAGGGGGACAGAGAGAGAGGGGGACAGAGAGAGGGGGACAGAGAGAGGGGGACAGAGAGAGAGAGGGGGACAGAGAGAGGGGGACAGAGAGGGGGACAGACAGAGTGGGACAGAAAGAGGGAGACAGAGGGACGCGGGGTCAGAGAGAAAGGGACAGAGTGAGCGGGGACAGAGAGAGGGGGACAGAGAGAGAGACGGACAGAGAGAGGGGGACAGAGTGGGGGGACAGAGAGAGGGGGATAGAGAGAGTGGGCCAGAAAGAGGGGGACAGAGTGAGCGGGGACAGAGAGACGGTGACAGAGAGGGGGCAGAGAGAGTGGGACAGAGAGGGGGACAGAGAGAGATGGGGCAGAGAGAGGGGGGACAGAGAGAGCGGGACAGAGGGAGGGGGGACAGAGAGTGGGGGACTGAGAGAGGGGTACAGAGTTGGGGAGAGAGAGTCCGTCAGAGAGAGGGGGACAGAGAGAGGGGGATGGACTGAGTGGGGAACGGGGGGGAGGGGTGGACAGAGAGGGAGTGGACAGAAAGAGGAGGGATAGAGAGGGGGGACAGAAAGAGATGCGGACAGAGAGAGCACCGGGACAGAGAGAGAGAGTGAAAAGAGAGAGTGGGACAGAGAGAGGGGGACAGCGAGAAGGAGGGACAGAAAGAGATGGGGACAGAGAGAGAGGGGGACAGAGAGAGAGGGACAGAGAGAGGGGACAGACAGAGAGGGGGACAGAGAGAGTGGGCAGAGAGAGAGGGGGGCAGAGAGAGGGGGACAGAGAGAGATGGGGACAGAGAGAGATGGGGACAGAGAGAGAGGGGGACAGAGAGAGAGGGGGACAGAGAGAGGGGAACAGAGAGAGGGGAACAGAGAGAGAGGGGGACAGCGAGGGGAGGACAGAGAGAGTGGGACAGAAAGAGGGGGACAGAGGGACGCGGGGACAGAGAGAGAGGGGCAGAGAGTGGGGGTACAGTGTGGGAGAGAGAGTGGGGCAGAGAGAAGGGGACAGAGAGAGGGGGACAGAGAGAGTGGGACAGAAAGAGGGCGGCAGAGAGAGTGGGACAGAAAGAGGGGGTCAGCGGGATGCGGGGACAGAGAGAAGGGGACAGAGGGAGGGGGGGCAGAGAGATGGTGACTGGGAGGGGGCAGAGAGAGGGGGACAGAGGGGGGGACAGAGAGAGGGGGACAGAGGGAGGGGGACAGAGGGAGGGGGACAGAGGGAGGGGGACAGAGGGAGGGGGACAGACCGAGGGAGGACAGAGAGACGGTGACAGAGAGGGCGACAGAGAGAGGGGGACAGAGAGGGGTGGACAGAGATAGGGTGAAAGAGAGAGGGTGAAAGAGACAGGGGGACAGAGAGAGGGGGGACAGAGAGAGGGGGGACAGAGAGAGGGGGGACAGAGAGCGGGGGACAGAGAGCGGGGGACAGAGAGAGGGGGACAGAGAGAGGGGGACAGAGAGAGGGGGACAGAGAGAGGGGGACAGAGAGAGGGGGACAGAGAGAGGGGGGGACAGAGAGAGGGGGGGACAGAGAGAGGGGGGGACAGAGAGAGGGGGGGACAGAGAGAGGGGGGGACAGAGAGAGGGGGGGACAGAGAGAGGGGGGACAGAGAGAGGGGGGACAGAGAGAGGGGGGACAGAGAGAGGGGGGACAGAGAGAGTGGGCAGAAAGAGGGGGACAGAGAGAGAGGGGGACAGAGAGATGGGGACAGAGAGAGAGGGGGTCAGAGAGAGAGGGGGTCAGAGAGAGAGGGGGTCAGAGAGAGAGGGGGACAGAGAGAGGGGGACAGAGAGAGAGGGGGACAGAGAGAGAGAGGGGGACAGAGAGAGATGGGGACAGAGAGACGGGGACAGAGATAGGGTGAAAGAGACAGGGGGACAGAGAGAGGGGGGACAGAGAGAGGGGGACAGAGAGCGGGGGACAGAGAGCGGGGGACAGAGAGCGGGGGACAGAGAGCGGGTCAGAGAGAGGGGGACAGTTGGGGTCGTGCGGTACAGAAAGGGAGAGGACAGAGAGTGGAGGGAGAGGGGGGACAGTAAGAGATGGGGACAGAAAGAGCATGGGGACAGAGAGACGGGGACGGGGGGGGAGGAAGGGGGCAGAAAGAGGGGACAGAGGGAGGGGGGGGACCGAGAGAGCGGGAGACAGAGGGGGTCATAGGGAGGGGGGAAAGAGAGTGGGGGCACAGAGAGTGGGTGACAGAGTGAGGGAGGGGGAGAGAGAGGGCTACAGAGAGAGTGGGACAGAGAGAGGGGACAGAGAGAGGGGGACAGAGAGAGGGGGACAGAGAGAGAAGGGGACAGAGAGAGAAGGGGACAGAGAGAGAAGGGGACAGAGAGAGGGGGACAGAGAGAGGGGGACAGAGTGGGGGAGAGGGAGGGGGAGAGAGAGGGCGACAGAGAGAGTGGGACAGAGAGAGGGTAACAGAGAGAGGGGGACAGAGAGAGGGGGACAGAGAGAGGGGGACAGAGAGAGGAGGGCAGAGAGAGGAGGGCAGAGAGAGAGGGGGACAGAGAGAGAGGGGGACAGAGAGAGGGGGACAGAGGGAGGGGGACAGAGGGAGGGGGACGGAGAGAGAGGGGGACAGAGAGAGGGGGACAGAGAGAGGGGGACAGAGAGAGGGGGACAGAGAGAGGGGACAGAGAGAGGGGGACAGAGAGAGGGGGACAGAGGGACGCGGGGACAGAGAGTAGGGGACAGAAAGAGAGGGGGACAGAGAGAGGAGAACAGAAAGAGTGGGACAGAGACGGGGGACAGAGAGAGATGGCGCAGAGAGAGGGGGGACAGAGAGAGAGGGGGACAGAGAGAGAGGGGGACAGAGAGAGAGGGGAACAGAGAGAGAGGGGGACAGAGAGAGAGGGGACAGAGAGAGGGGGACAGAGAGAGAGAGGGGGACAGAGAGAGGGGGGGGGACAGAGAGAGAGGGGGACAGAGAGAGTGGGCAGAAAGAGGGGACAGACAGAGTTGGACAGTAAGAGGGGGACAGAGGGACGCGGGGACAGAGAGAGGGGGACAGAGAGAGAGAGGGACAGAGAGAGGGGGATAGAGAGAGGGGGGACAGAGAGAGGGGGGACAGAGAGAGGGGGGCCAGAGAGAGGGGGGACAGAGAGAGGGGGGACAGAGAGAGGGGGGACAGAGAGAGGGGGGACAGAGAGAGCGGGGACAGAGAGAGCGGGGACAGAGAGAGCGGGGACAGAGAGAGCGGGGACAGAGAGAGCGGGGACAGAGAGAGCGGGGACAGAGAGAGCGGGGGACAGAGAGAGAGGGGGACAGAGAGAGAGGGGGACAGAGAGAGAGGGGGACAGAGAGAGGGGGACAGAGAGAGGTGGACAGAGAGAGGGGGAACAGCGAGAGAGGGGGACAGAGAGAGGTGGACAGAGAGAGAGAGGGGGACGGGGGGGGGACAGAGAGAGGGGGATAGAGAGAGTGGGCCAGAAAGAGGGGGACAGAGTGAGCGGGGACAGAGAGACGGTGACAGAGAGACGGTGACAGAGAGGTGGCAGTGAGAGTGCCACAGAGAGGGGGGACAGAGAGAGATGGGGCAGAGAGAGGGGGACAGTGAGCCGGGGACAGAGACTGGGGGACAGAGAGAGGGGGATGGACTGAGTGGGGAACGGGGGGGGCGCCGGTAGGACGGAGAGGGAGTGGACGGAGAGAGGAGGGATAGAGAGGGGGGACAGAAAGAGATGCGGACAGAGAGAGCACCGGGGCAGAGAGAGAGAGTGAACAGAGAGAGTGGGACAGAGAGAGGGGGACAGCGAGAAGGAGGGACAGAGAGAGATGGGAACAGAGAGAGAGGGGGACAGAGAGGGAGGGGGACAGAGAGAGAGGAGGACAGAGAGGGGGGGGCAGAGAGAGGGGGACAGAGAGAGAGGACAGAGAGAGGGGGACAGAGAGAGGGGGACAGAGAGAGAGGGGGTCAGAGAGACAGGGGGACAGAGAGAGAGGGGGGTCAGAGAGAGGGGGACAGAGAGAGGGGGACAGAGAGAGGGGGACAGAGAGAGAGGGGGACAGAGAGAGGGGGGTCAGAGAGAGGGGAGTCAGAGAGAGGGGGACAGAGAGAGGGGGACAGAGAGAGAGGGGGACAGAGAGAGGGGGACAGAGAGAGGGGGGACAGAGAGAGTGGGACAGAAAGAGGGGGACAGAGGGACGCGGGGACAGAGAGAGAGGGGGCAGAGAGTGTGGGTACAGTGTGGGAGAGAGAGTGGGGCAGAGAGAGGGGGACAGAGAGAGGGGGACAGAGAGAGTGGGACAGAAAGAGTGCGACAGAGAGAGTGGGACAGAAAGAGGGGGTCAGCGGGATGCGGGGACAGAGAGAAGGGGACAGAGGGAGGATGGGCAGAGAGATGGTGACTGGGAGGGGGCAGAGAGAGGGGGACAGAGAGGGGGGGACAGAGAGAGGGGGACAGAGAGAGGGGGACAGAGAGAGGGGGTCAGAGGGAGGGGGACAGACCGAGGGAGGACAGAGAGACGGTGACAGAGAGGGCGACAGAGAGAGGGGGACAGAGAGGGGTGGACAGAGATAGGTAAAAGAGAGAGGGTGAAAGAGACAGGGGGACTGAGAGAGGGGGGACAGAGAGTGGGGGACAGAGAGAGGGGGGACAGAGAGAGGGGGGACAGAGAGAGGGGGGACAGAGAGAGGGGGGACAGAGAGAGGGGGGACAGAGAGAGGGGGGACAGAGAGAGGGGGACAGCGAGAGGGGGACAGCGAGAAAGAGGGACAGAGAGAGATGGGAACAGAGAGAGAGGGGGACAGAGAGAGAGGGGGACAGAGAGAGAGGGGGACAGAGAGAGGGGGACAGAGAGAGGGGGACAGAGAGAGTGGGCAGAGAGAGTGGGCAGAGAGAGAGGGGGGCAGAGAGAGGGGGACAGAGAGAGAGGGGGACAGAGAAAGGGGGGTCAGAGAAAGGGGACAGAGAGAGAGGGACAGAAAGAGGGGGATAGAGAGAGTGGGACAGAAAGAGGGGGTCAGCGGGACGCGGGGACAGAGAGAAGGGGACAGAGGGAGGGGGGGCAGAGAGATGGTGACTGGGAGGGGGCAGAGAGAGGGGGACAGAGAGGGGGGGACAGAGAGAGGGGGACAGAGAGAGGGGGACAGAGAGAGGGGGACAGAGGGAGGGGGACAGAGGGAGGGAGGACAGAGAGACGATGACAGAGAGGGCGACAGAGAGAGGGGGACAGAGAGGGGTGGACAGAGATAGGGTGAAAGAGAGAGGGTGAAAGAGACAGGGGGACAGAGAGAGGGGGGACAGAGAGCGGGGGGACAGAGAGAGGGGGACAGAGAGAGGGGGGACAGAAAGCGGGGGACAGAGAGCGTGGACAGAGAGAGGGGGACAGAGAGAGGGTCAGAGAGAGGGTCAGAGAGAGGGGGACACTTGGGGACGTGCGGTACAGAAAGGGAGAGGACAGAGAGTGGAGGGAGAGGTGGGACAGTAAGAGATGGGGACAGAGAGAGCATGGGGACAGAAAGACTGGGACAGGGGGGCAGAAAGGGGGCAGAAAGAGGGGGACAGAGGGAGGGGGGGACCGAGAGAGCGGGAGACAGAGGGGGTCATAGGGAGGGGGGAAAGAGAGTGGGGGCACAGAGAGTGGGTGACAGAGTGGGGGAGAGGGAGGGAGAGAGTGAGGGCTACAGAGAGAGTGGGACAGAGAGAGGGGACAGAGAGAGGGGGACAGAGAGAGGGGGACAGAGAGAGGGGGACAGAGAGAGGGGGGCAGAGAGAGGGGGGCAGAGAGAGAGGGGGACAGAGAGAGGGGGACAGAGAGAGGGGGACAGAGAGAGGGGGACAGAGAGAGGGGGACAGAGAGAGGGGGACAGAGAGAGGGGGGCAGAAAGAGGGGGACAGAGATAGGGGGGGACAGAGATAGGGGGGGACAGAGAGAGGGGGACAGAGAGAAGGGGACAGAGAGAAGGGGACAGAGAGAAGGGGACAGAGAGAAGGGGACAGAGAGAGGGGGGACAGAGAGAGGGGGGGACAGAGAGAGAGGGGGACAGAGAGAGAGGGGGACAGAGAGAGAGGGGGACAGAGAGAGAGGGGGACAGAGAGAGAGGGGGACAGAGAGGGGGGGGGACAGAGAGGGGGGGGGACAGAGAGGGGGGGCAGACAGAGTGGGACAGAAAGAGGGGGACAGAGGGACGCGGGGACAGAGAGAGAGGGGCAGAGAGTGGGGGTACAGTGTGGGAGAGAGAGTGGGGCAGAGAGAAAGGGACAGAGAGAGGGGGACAGAGAGAGTGGGACAGAAAGAGGGCGGCAGAGAGAGAGGGACAGAAAGAGGGGGTCAGCGGGATGCGGGGACAGAGAGAAGGGGACATAGGGAGGGGGGGCAGAGAGATGGTGACTGGGAGGGGGCAGAGAGAGGGGGGGACAGAGAGAGGGGGACAGAGGGAGGGGGACAGAGGGAGGGGGACAGAGGGAGGGAGGACAGAGAGACGGTGACAGAGAGGGCGACAGAGAGAGGGGGACAGAGAGGGGTGGACAGAGATAGGGTGAAAGAGAGAGGGTGAAAGAGACAGGGGGACAGAGAGAGGGGGGACAGAGTGAGGGGGGACAGAGAGCGGGGGACAGAGAGCGGGGGACAGAGAGCGGGGGACAGAGAGAGGGGGACAGAGAGAGAGGGGGACAGAGAGAGAGGGGGACAGAGAGAGAGGGGGACAGAGAGAGAGGGGGACAGAGAGAGAGGGGGACAGAGAGAGGGGGGACAGAGAGAGGGGGGACAGAGAGAGGGGGGACAGAGAGAGGGGGGACAGAGAGAGGGGGGACAGAGAGAGAGGGGGACAGAGAGAGAGGGGGACAGAGAGATGGGGACAGAGAGAGAGGGGGCAGAGAGAGAGGGGGTCAGAGAGAGAGGGGGACAGAGAGAGGGGGACAGAGAGAGGGGGACAGAGAGAGGGGGACAGAGAGAGGGGGACAGAGAGAGAGGGGGACAGAGAGACGGGGACAGAGATAGGGTGAAAGAGACAGGGGGACAGAGAGAGGGGGGACAGAGAGAGGGGGACAGAGAGCGGGGGACAGAGAGCGGGGGACAGAGAGCGGGGGACAAGAGCGGGTCAGAGAGAGGGGGACAGTTGGGGTCGTGCGGTACAGAAAGGGAGAGGACAGAGAGTGGAGGGAGAGGGGGGACAGTAAGAGATGGGGACAGAAAGAGCATGGGGACAGAGAGACGGGGACGGGGGGGGAGGAAGGGGGCAGAAAGAGGGGACAGAGGGAGGGGGGGGGACCGAGAGAGCGGGAGACAGAGGGGGTCATAGGGAGGGGGGAAAGAGAGTGGGGGCACAGAGAGTGGGTGACAGAGTGAGGGAGGGGGAGAGAGAGGGCTACAGAGAGAGTGGGACAGAGAGAGGGGACAGAGAGAGGGGACAGAGAGAGGGGGACAGAGAGAGGGGGACAGAGAGAGAAGGGGACAGAGAGAGGGGGACAGAGAGAGGGGGACAGAGAGAGGGGGACAGAGAGAGGGGGACAGAGAGAGGGGGACAGAGTGGGGGAGAGGGAGGGGGAGAGAGAGGGCTACAGAGAAAGTGGGACAGAGAGCGGGGACAGAGAGAGGGTAACAGAGAGAGGGGGACAGAGAGAGTGGGACATAGAGAGGGGGGCAGAGAGAGGGGGGCAGAGAGAGGGGGGCAGAGAGAGGGGGGCAGAGAGAGGGGGGGACAGAGAGAGAGGGGGACAGAGAGAGAGGGGGACAGAGGGAGGGGGACAGAGGGAGGGGGACAGAGGGAGGGGGACAGAGGGAGGGGGACAGAGAGAGGGGGACGGAGAGAGAGGGGGACGGAGAGAGGGGGACAGAGAAAGGGGGACAGAGAGAGAGGGGGACAGAGAGAGAGGGGGACAGAGAGAGAGGGGGACAGAGAGAGGGGGACAGAGAGAGGGGACAGAGAGAGGGGGACAGAGAGAGGGGGACAGAGGGACGCGGGGACAGAGAGTGGGGGACAGAAAGAGAGGGGGACAGAGAGAGGAGAACAGAAAGAGTGGGACAGAGACGGGGGACAGAGAGAGATGGGGCAGAGAGAGGGGGGACAGAGAGAGAGGGGGACAGAGAGAGGGGGGGACAGAGAGAGGGGGGGACAGAGAGAGGGGGGAACAGAGAGAGAGGGGGACAGAGAGAGGGGGGACAGAGAGAGTGGGCAGAAAGTGGGGGACAGAGAGAGATGGGAACAGAGAGAGGGGGGGACAGAGAGGGAGGGGGACAGAGAGAGAGGAGGACAGAGAGGGGGGGGCAGAGAGAGGGGGACAGAGAGAGAGGACAGAGAGAGGGGGACAGAGAGGGGGGGACAGAGAGAGAGGGGGACAGAGAGAGAGGGGACAGAGAGAGGGGGGTCAGAGAGAGGGGGACAGAGAGAGGGGGACAGAGAGAGGGGGACAGAGAGAGAGGGGGACAGAGAGAGGGGAGTCAGAGAGAGGGGGACAGAGAGAGGGGGACAGAGAGAGGGGGACAGAGAGAGAGGGGGACAGAGAGAGGGGGACAGAGAGAGGGGGACAGAGAGAGGGGGGACAGAGAGAGTGGGACAGAAAGAGGGGGACAGAGGGACGCGGGGACAGAGAGAGAGGGGGCAGAGAGTGTGGGTACAGTGTGGGAGAGAGAGTGGGGCAGAGAGAGGGGGACAGAGAGAGGGGGACAGAGAGAGTGGGACAGAAAGAGTGCGACAGAGAGAGTGGGACAGAAAGAGGGGGTCAGCGGGATGCGGGGACAGAGAGAAGGGGACAGAGGGAGGATGGGCAGAGAGATGGTGACTGGGAGGGGGCAGAGAGAGGGGGACAGAGAGGGGGGGACAGAGAGAGGGGGACAGAGAGAGGGGGACAGAGAGAGGGGGACAGAGAGAGGGGGTCAGAGGGAGGGGGACAGACCGAGGGAGGACAGAGAGACGGTGACAGAGAGGGCGACAGAGAGAGGGGGACAGAGGGGGGTGGACAGAGATAGGTAAAAGAGAGAGGGTGAAAGAGACAGGGGGACTGAGAGAGGGGGGACAGAGAGTGGGGGACAGAGAGAGGGGGGACAGAGAGAGGGGGGACAGAGAGAGGGGGGACAGAGAGAGGGGGGACAGAGAGAGGGGGGACAGAGAGAGGGGGACAGCGAGAAAGAGGGACAGAGAGAGAGGGGGACAGAGAGAGAGGGGGACAGAGAGAGAGGGGGACAGAGAGAGGGGGACAGAGAGAGGGGGACAGAGAGAGGGGGACAGAGAGAGGGGGACAGAGAGAGGGGGACAGAGAGAGGGGGACAGAGAGAGTGGGCAGAAAAAGAGGGGGGCAGAGAGAGGGGGACAGAGAGAGAGGGGGACAGAGAAAGGGGGGTCAGAGAAAGGAGGACAGAGAGAGAGGGACAGAAAGAGGGGGATAGAGAGAGTGGGACAGAAAGAGGGGGTCAGCGGGACGCGGGGACAGAGAGAAGGGGATAGAGGGAGGGGGGTAGAGAGATGGTGACTGGGAGGGGGCAGAGAGAGGGGGACAGAGAGGGGGGGACAGAGAGAGGGGGACAGAGAGAGGGGGACAGAGAGAGGGGGACAGAGGGAGGGGGCTAGACCGAGGGAGGACAGAGAGACGATGACAGAGAGGGCGACAGAGAGAGGGGGACAGAGAGGGGTGGACAGAGATAGGGTGAAAGAGAGAGGGTGAAAGAGACAGGGGGACAGAGAGAGGGGGGACAGAGAGCGGGGGGACAGAGAGAGGGGGACAGAGAGAGGGGGGACAGAAAGCGGGGGACAGAGAGCGTGGACAGAGAGAGGGGGGCAGAGAGGGGGGGCAGAGAGAGGGTCAGAGAGAGGGTCAGAGAGAGGGGGACAGTTGGGGACGTGCGGTACAGAAAGGGAGAGGACAGAGAGTGGAGGGAGAGGTGGGACAGTAAGAGATGGGGACAGAGAGAGCATGGGGACAGAGAGACTGGGACAGGGGGGCAGAAAGGGGGCAGAAAGAGGGGGACAGAGGGAGGGGGGGACCGAGAGAGCGGAAGACAGAGGGGGTCATAGGGAGGGGGGAAAGAGAGTGGGGGCACAGAGAGTGGGTGACAGAGTGGGGGAGAGGGAGGGAGAGAGTGAGGGCTACAGAGAGAGTGGGACAGAGAGAGGGGACAGAGAGAGGGGGACAGAGAGAGGGGGACAGAGAGAGGGGGGCAGAGAGAGAGGGGGACAGAGAGAGGGGGACAGAGAGAGAGGGGGACAGAGAGAGGGGGACAGAGAGAGAGGGGGCAGAAAGAGGGGGACAGAGAGAGGGGGGGACAGAGAGAGGGGGACAGAGAGAAGGGGACAGAGAGAAGGGGACAGAGAGAGGGGGGACAGAGAGAGGGGGGACAGAGAGAAGGGGACAGAGAGAGGGGGGACAGAGAGAGGGGGGGACAGAGAGAGAGGGGGACAGAGAGAGAGGGGGACAGAGAGAGAGGGGGACAGAGAGAGAGGGGGACAGAGAGAGAGGGGGACAGAGAGGGGGGGGGACAGAGAGGGGGGGCAGACAGAGTGGGACAGAAAGAGGGGGACAGAGGGACGCGGGGACAGAGAGAGAGGGGCAGAGAGTGGGGGTACAGTGTGGGAGAGAGAGTGGGGCAGAGAGAAAGGGACAGAGAGAGGGGGACAGAGAGAGTGGGACAGAAAGAGGGCGGCAGAGAGAGAGGGACAGAAAGAGGGGGTCAGCGGGATGCGGGGACAGAGAGAAGGGGACATAGGGAGGGGGGACAGAGAGATGGTGACTGGGAGGGGGCAGAGAGAGGGGGACAGAGAGGGGGGGACAGAGAGAGGGGGACAGAGAGAGGGGGACAGAGGGAGGGGGACAGACCGAGGGAGGACAGAGAGACGGTGACAGAGAGGGCGACAGAGAGAGGGGGACAGAGAGGGGTGGACAGAGATAGGGTGAAAGAGAGAGGGTGAAAGAGACAGGGGGACAGAGAGAGGGGGGACAGAGTGAGGGGGGACAGAGAGCGGGGGACAGAGAGCGGGGGACAGAGAGAGAGGGGGACAGAGAGAGAGGGGGACAGAGAGAGAGGGGGACAGAGAGAGAGGGGACAGAGAGAGTGGGCAGAAAGAGGGGGACAGAGAGAGAGGGGGACAGAGAGATGGGGACAGAGAGAGAGGGGGCAGAGAGAGAGGGGGTCAGAGAGAGAGGGGATCAGAGAGAGGGGGACAGAGAGAGGGGGACAGAGAGAGAGGGGGACAGAGAGACGGGGACAGAGATAGGGTGAAAGAGAGAGGGGGGACAGAGAGAGGGGGACAGAGAGCGGGGGACAGAGAGCGGGGGACAGAGAGCGGGGGACAGAGAGCGGGGGACAGAGAGCGGGGGACAGAGAGCGGGGGACAGAGAGCGGGTCAGAGAGAGGGGGACAGTTGGGGTCGTGCGGTACAGAAAGGGAGAGGACAGAGAGTGGAGAGAGAGGGGGGACAGTAAGAGATGGGGACAGAAAGAGCATGGGGACAGAGAGACGGGGACGGGGGGGGGAGGAAGGGGGCAGAAAGAGGGGACAGAGGGAGGGGGGGGGACCGAGAGAGCGGGAGACAGAGGGGGTCATAGGGAGGGGGGAAAGAGAGTGGGGGCACAGAGAGTGGGTGACAGAGTGAGGGAGGGGGAGAGAGAGGGCTACAGAGAGAGTGGGACAGAGAGAGGGGACAGAGAGAGTGGGACAGAGAGAGGGGGACAGAGAGAGAGGGGGACAGAGAGAGGGGGACAGAGAGAGGGGGACAGAGAGAGGGGGACAGAGAGAGGGGGACAGAGAGAGGGGGACAGAGAGAGGGGGACAGAGTGGGGGAGAGGGAGGGGGAGAGAGAGGGCTACAGAGAAAGTGGGACAGAGAGCGGGGACAGAGAGAGGGTAACAGAGAGAGGGGGACAGAGAGAGTGGGACATAGAGAGGGGGGCAGAGAGAGGGGGGCAGAGAGAGAGGGGGACAGAGAGAGAGGGGGACAGAGAGAGGGGGAAAGAGGGAGGGGGACAGAGGGAGGGGGACAGAGAGAGGGGGACAGAGAGAGGGGGACGGAGAGAGAGGGGGACGGAGAGAGAGGGGGACGGAGAAAGGGGGACAGAGAAAGGGGGACAGAGAGAGAGGGGGACAGAGAGAGAGGGGGACAGAGAGAGAGGGGGACAGAGAGAGAGGGGGACAGAGAGAGGGGGACAGAGAGAGGGGACAGAGAGAGGGGGACAGAGAGAGGGGGACAGAGGGACGCGGGGACAGAGAGTGGGGGACAGAAAGAGAGGGGGACAGAGAGAGGAGAACAGAAAGAGTGGGACAGAGACGGGGGACAGAGAGAGATGGGGCAGAGAGAGGGGGGACAGAGAGAGAGGGGGACAGAGAGAGGGGGGGACAGAGAGAGGGGGGACAGAGAGAGGGGGGAACAGAGAGAGGGGGGAACAGAGAGAGAGGGGGACAGAGAGAGAGGGGGACAGAGAGAGAGGGGGACAGAGAGAGGGGGGACAGAGAGAGGGGGGACAGAGAGAGGGGGGACAGAGAGAGTGGGCAGAAAGTGGGGGACAGAGAGAGAGGGGGACAGAGAGAGGGGGACAGAGAGAGAGAGGGGGACAGAGAGAGAGGAGGACAGAGAGAGGGGGACAGAGAGAGGGGGACAGAGAGAGAGAGGGGGCAGAGAGAGGGGGACAGAGAGAGGGGGACAGAGAGATAGGAGGACAGAGAGAGAGGGGGACAGAGAGAGAGGGGGACAGAGAGAGAGGGGGACAGAGAGAGAGGGGGACAGAGAGAGGGGGGGACAGAGAGAGGGGGGGACAGAGAGAGGGGGACAGAGAGAGGGGACAGACAGATTTGGACAGTAAGAGGGGGACAGAGGGACGCGGGGACAGAGAGAAGGGGACAGAGTGAGCGGGGACAGAGAGAGGGGGACAGAGAGAGAGAGGGACAGAGAGAGGGGGATAGAGAGAGAGGGGGACAGAGAGAGGGGGGCCAGAGAGAGGGGGGACAGAGAGAGGGGGGACAGAGAGAGGGGGGACAGAGAGAGGGGGGACAGAGAGAGGGGGGACAGAGAGAGGGGGCAGAGAGAGAGGGGGACAGAGAGAGAGGGGGACAGAGAGAGGGGGACAGAGAGAGGGGGACAGAGAGAGGGGGAACAGCGAGAGAGGGGGACAGAAAGAGGTGGACAGAGAGAGAGAGGGGGACAGAGGGGGGGGGACAGAGAGAGGGGGATAGAGAGAGTGGGCCAGAAAGAGGGGGGCAGAGTGAGCGGGGACAGAGAGACGGTGACAGAGAGACGGTGACAGAGAGGTGGCAGTGAGAGTGCCACAGAGAGGGGGGACAGAGAGAGATGGGGCAGAGAGAGGGGGACAGTGAGCCGGGGACAGAGACTGGGGGACAGAGAGAGGGGGATGGACTGAGTGGGGAACGCGGGGGGGGGGGGGGGGAGGACGGTAGGACGGAGAGGAAGTGGACGGAGAGAGGAGGGATAGAGAGGGGGGACAGAAAGAGATGCGGACAGAGAGAGCACCGGGGCAGAGAGAGAGAGTGAACAGAGAGAGTGGGACAGAGAGAGGGGGACAGCGAGAAGGAGGGACAGAGAGAGATGGGAACAGAGAGAGAGGGGGACAGAGAGATAGGGGGACAGAGAGAGAGGGGGACAGAGAGAGAGGGGGACAGAGAGAAAGGGGGACAGAGAGAGAGGGGGACAGAGAGAGAGGGGGACAGGGGGGGGGGGCAGAGAGAGGGGGACAGAGAGAGAGGACAGAGAGAGGGGGACAGAGAGGGGGGGACAGAGAGAGAGGGGGTCAGAGAGACAGGGGACAGAGAGAGAGGGGGACAGAGAGAGGGGGGTCAGAGAGAGGGGGGTCAGAGAGAGGGGGACAGAGAGAGAGGGGGACAGAGAGAGGGGGGTCAGAGAGAGGGGGGTCAGAGAGAGGGGGACAGAGAGAGGGGGACAGAGAGAGAGGGGGACAGAGAGAGAGGGGGACAGAGAGGGGGAGACAGAGAGGGGGGGACAGAGAGAGTGGGACAGAAAGAGTGGGACAGAAAGAGGGGGACAGAGGGACGCGGGGACAGAGAGAGAGGGGGCAGAGAGTGTGGGTACAGTGTGGGAGAGAGAGTGGGGCAGAGAGAGGGGGACAGAGAGAGGGGGACAGAGAGAGTGGGACAGAAAGAGTGCGACAGAGAGAGTGGGACAGAAAGAGGGGGTCAGCGGGATGCGGGGACAGAGAGAAGGGGACAGAGGGAGGGTGGGCAGAGAGATGGTGACTGGGAGGGGGCAGAGAGAGGGGGACAGAGAGGGGGGGACAGAGAGAGGGGGACAGAGAGAGGGGGACAGAGGGAGGGGGCTAGACCGAGGGAGGACAGAGAGACGATGACAGAGAGGGCGACAGAGAGAGGGGGTCAGAGAGGGGTGGACAGAGATAGGGTGAAAGAGAGAGGGTGAAAGAGACAGGGGGACAGAGAGAGGGGGGACAGAGAGCGGGGGGACAGAGAGAGGGGGGACAGAGAGAGGGGGCAGAAAGAGGGGGACAGAGAGAGAGGGGGACAGAGAGAGGGGGACAGAGAGAGGGGGAACAGCGAGAGAGGGGGACAGAGAGGGGGGGAACAGCGAGAGAGGGGGACAGAGAGAGGTGGACAGAGAGAGAGAGAGGGGGACAGAGGTGGGGGGGGGACAGAGAGAGGGGGATAGAGAGAGTGGGCCAGAAAGAGGGGGACAGAGTGAGCGGGGACAGAGAGACGGTGACAGAGAGACGGTGACAGAGAGGTGGCAGTGAGAGTGCCACAGAGAGGGGGGACATAGAGAGATGGGGCAGAGAGAGGGGGACAGTGAGCCGGGGACAGAGACTGGGGGACAGAGAGAGGGGGATGGACTGAGTGGGGAACGGGGGGTGGACGGGTGGACGGAGAGGGAGTGGACAGAGAGAGGGGGACAGAGAGAGGGGGACAGAGAGAAGGGGACAGAGAGAGGGGTACAGAGAGAGGGGGACAGAGGGAGGGGGACAGAGGGAGGGGGACAGAGGGAGGGGGACAGACCGAGGGAGGACAGAGAGACGGTGACAGAGAGGGCGACAGAGAGGGGGGGACAGAGAGGGGTGGACAGAGATAGGTGAAAGAGAGAGGGTGAAAGAGAGAGGGGGACAGAGAGAGGGGGGACAGAGAGGGGGGGACAGAGAGAGGGGGGGCAGAGAGAGGGGGGACAGAGAGAGGGGGGACAGAGAGAGGGGGACAGAGAGAGGGGGACAGCGAGAAGGAGGGACAGAGAGAGATGGGAACAGAGAGAGAGGGGGACAGAGAGAGAGGGGGACAGAGAGAGAGGGGGACAGAGAGAGGGACAGAGAGAGGGGGACAGAGAGAGGGGGACAGAGAGAGTGGGCAGAGAGAGTGGGCAGAGAGAGAGGGGGGCAGAGAGATGGGGACAGAGAGAGAGGGGGTCAGAGAAAGGGGGGTCAGAGAGAGGGGGACAGAGAGAGAGGGGGACAGAGAGAGAGGGGGACAGAGAGAGAGGGGGACAGAGAGGGGGGACAGAGAGAGTGGGACAGAAAGAGGGGGATAGAGAGAGTGGGACAGAAAGAGGGGGTCAGCGGGACGCGGGGACAGAGAGAAGGGGACAGAGGGAGGGGGGGCAGAGAGATGGTGACTGGGAGGGGGCAGAGAGAGGGGGACAGAGAGGGGGGGACAGAGAGAGGGGGACAGAGAGAGGGGGACAGAGGGAGGGGGCTAGACCGAGGGAGGACAGAGAGACGATGACAGAGAGGGCGACAGAGAGAGGGGGCCAGAGAGGGGTGGACAGAGATAGGGTGAAAGAGAGAGGGTGAAAGAGACAGGGGGACAGAGAGAGGGGGGACAGAGAGCGGGGGGACAGAGAGAGGGGGGACAGAGAGAGGGGGGACAGAGAGAGGGGGGACAGAGAGAGGGGGACAGAAAGCGGGGGACAGAGAGCGTGGACAGAGAGAGGGGGACAGAGAGAGGGTCAGAGAGAGGGGGACAGTTGGGGACGTGCGGTACAGAAAGGGAGAGGACAGAGAGTGGAGGGAGAGGTGGGACAGTAAGAGATGGGGACAGAGAGAGCATGGGGACAGAGAGACTGGGACAGGGGGGCAGAAAGGGGGCAGAAAGAGGGGCACAGAGGAAGGGGGGGACCGAGAGAGCGGGAGACAGAGGGGGTCATAGGGAGGGGGGAAAGAGAGTGGGGGCACAGAGAGTGGGTGACAGAGTGGGGGAGAGGGAGGGGGAGAGTGAGGGCTACAGAGAGAGTGGGACAGAGAGAGGGGACAGAGAGAGGGGGACAGAGAGAGGGGGACAGAGAGAGGGGGGCAGAGAGAGGGGGGCAGAGAGAGGGGGGCAGAGAGAGAGGGGGACAGAGAGAGGGGGACAGAGAGAGGGGGACAGAGAGAGGGGGACAGAGAGAGGGGGACAGAGAGAGAGGGGGCAGAAAGAGGGGGACAGAGAGAGGGGGGGACAGAGAGAGGGGGACAGAGAGGGGGGGACAGAGAGGGGGGGACAGAGAGAGAGGGGGACAGAGAGAGAGGGGGACAAAGAGAGAGGGGGGCAGAGAGAGAGGGGGACAGAGAGAGAGGGGGACAGAGAGAGAGGGGGACAGAGAGGGGGGACAGAGAGGGGGGACAGACAGAGTGGGACAGAAAGAGGGGGACAGAGGGACGCCGGGAGAGAGAAGGGGACAGAGTGAGCGGGGACAGTGAGAGGGGGACAGAGAGAGAAAGGGCCAGAGAGAGGGGGGACAGAGAGAGATGGGGCAGAGAGAGGGTGGACAGAGAGAGGGGGCAGAAAGAGGGGGACAGACTGAGAGGGGGACAGAGAGAGGGGGACAGAGAGAGAGGGGGACAGAGAGAGGGGGGGACAGAGAGAGGGGGGGACAGAGAGAGGGGGACAGACAGAGAGGGGGACAGACAGAGAGGGGGACAGAGAGACGGGGACAGAGAGGGGGGACAGACAGAGTGGGACAGAAAGAGGGGGACCAAGGGACGCGGGGACAGAGAGACGGGGACAGAGTGAGCGGGGACAGAGAGTGGGGGACAGAAAGAAGGGGGACAGAGAGAGGGGGACAAAAAGAGTGGGACAGAGTGAGCGGGGACAGAGAGAGAGGGGGACAGAGAGAGGGGGGGACAGAGAGAGAGGGGGACAGAGAGAGAGGGGGTCAGAGGGGGGGGACAGAGAGAGTGGGACAGAAAGAGGGGGACAGAGAGAGTGGGACAGAAAGAGGGGGTCAGAGGGACGCGGGGACAGAGAGAAGGGGACAGAGGGAGGGGGACAGAGAGAGGGGGACAGAGGGGGGGGGACAGAGAGAGGGGGACAGAGGGAGGGCGACAGAGGGAGGGCGACAGAGGGAGGGCGACAGAGGGAGGGAGGACAGAGAGATGGTGACAGAGAGCGGGGACAGAGAGAGGGTCAGAGAGAGGGGGCCAGAGAGTGGGGGACAGAGAGCGGGGACAGAGAGCGGGGTACAGAGAGTGTGTCAGAGAGTGGGGGACAGTTGGGGTCGTGCGGTACAGAGGGGGAGAGGACAGAGAGTGGAGGGAGAGGGGGGACAGTAAGAGATGGGAACAGAGAGAGCATGGGGACAAAGAGACGGGGATGGGGGGGCAGAAAGGGGGCAGAAAGAGGGGGACAGAGGGAGGGGGGACCGAGAGAGCGAGAGACAGGGGGGGTCATAGTGACGGGGGAAAGAGAGTGGGGGCACAGAGAGTGGGTGACAGAATGGGGGAGAGGGAGGGGGAGAGAGAGGGCTACAGAGAGAGTGGGACAGAGAGAGGGGACAGGGAGAGGGGGACAGAGAGAGGGGGACAGAGAGAGGGGGACAAAGAGAGGGGGACAGAGAGAGGGGGACAGAGAGAGGGGGACAGAGAGAGGGGACAGAGAGAGGGGGACAGAGAGGGGGGGACAGAGAGAGGGGGGGACAGAGAGAGGGGGGGACAGAGAGAGGGGGGGACAGAGAGAGGGGGGGACAGAGAGAGGGGGGGACAGAGAGAGGGGGACAGAGAGAGGGGGACAGAGAGGGGGGACAGAGAGAGTGGGACAGAAAGAGGGGGACAGAGGGACGCGGGGACAGAGAGAAGGGGACAGAGTGAGTGGGGACAGAGACAGGGGGACAGAAAGAGAGGGGGACAGAGAGAGGGGGACAGAAAGAGTGGGACAGAGTGAGCGGGGACAGAGAGACGGTGACAGAGAGGGGGCAGAGAGAGTGGGACAGAGACGGGGGGACAGAGAGAGATGGGGCAGAGAGAGGGGGGACAGAGAGAGCGGGACAGAGGGAGGGGGACAGAGAGGGGGGACAGAGAGAGTGGGACAGAAAGAGGGGGACAGAGGGACCCGGGGACAGAGAGAAGGGGACAGAGTGAGCGGGGACAGAGACAGGGGGACAGAAAGAGAGGGGGACAGAGAGAGGGGGACAGAAAGAGTGGGACAGAGTGAGCGGGGACAGAGAGACGGTGACAGAGAGGGGGCAGAGAGAGTGGGACAGAGACGGGGGGACAGAGAGAGATGGGGCAGAGAGAGGGGGGACAGAGAGAGCGGGACAGAGGGAGGGGGGACAGAGTGTGGGGGACTGAGAGAGGGGTACAGAGTTTGGGAGAGATAGTCCGTCAGAGAGAGGGGGACAGAGAGCCGGGGACAGAGACTGGGGGACAGAGAGAGGGGGGTGGACTGAGTGGGGAATGGGGGTGGGGTGGACGGAGAGGGAGTGGACAGAGAGAGGAGAGATAGAGAGGGGGGACAGAGAGAGAGAGCGAACAGAGAGAGTGGGACAGAGAGAGGGGAGGGACAGAGAGACGGGGACAGAGAGAGAGGGGGACAGAGAGGGACAGAGAGAGAGAGGGACAGAGAGGGGGGACAGAGAGGGGGGCAGAGAGAGGGGGACAGAGAGAGGGGGACAGAGAGAGAGGGGGACAGAAAGAGGGGGACGGAGAGAGATGGGGACAGAAAGAGATGGGGACAGAGAGAGAGGGGGACAGAGAGAGAGGGGGACAGAGAGGGGGTACAGAGAGAGGGTGACAGAGAGAGGGGGACAGAGAGAGGGGGACAGAGAGAGGGGGACAGAGAGAGTGGGCAGAGAGAGAGGGGGACAGAAAGAGGGAGACAGAGAGAGATGGGGACAGAGAGAGATGGGGACAGAGAGAGATGGGGACAGAGAGAGAGGGGGACAGAGAGGGGGTACAGAGAGAGGGTGACAGAGAGAGGGGGACAGAGAGAGGGGGACAGAGAGAGAGGGGGACAGAAAGAGGGGACAGAGAGAGAGGGGGACAGAGAGAGAGGGGGACAGAGAGAGAGGGGGACAGAGAGAGAGGGGGACAGAGAGAGAGGGGGACAGAGAGAGGGGGACAGAGAGAGGGGGACAGAGAGAGTGGGCAGAGAGAGAGGGGGACAGAGAGAGAGGGGGACAGAGAGAGAGGGAGACAGAGAGGGGGTACAGAGAGAGGGTGACAGAGAGAGGGGGACATAGAGAGGGGGCAGAGAGAGGGGGCAGAGAGAGAGGGGGACAGAAAGAGGGGGACAGAGAGAGATGGGGACAGAGAGAGAGGGGGACAGAGAGAGAGGGGGACAGAGAGAGAGGGGGACAGAGAGGGGGTACAGAGAGAGGGTGACAGAGAGGGGGGGACAGAGAGGGGGGGACAGAGAGAGGGGGACAGAGAGAGGGGGACATGGAGGGGGGAAACAGAGAGAGTGGGACTGAAAGAGGGGGACAGAGGGACGCGGGGACAGAGAGTGGGGGGCAGAGAGTGGGCGACAGAGAGACGGTCACATTGAGTGAAGGAGTTAGAGGGGGTCAGAGAGAGGAGGGGACAGAGTGTGGGGGACAGAAATTGGGGGTTAGAGAGAGGGGGACAGAGAGTGGGGGACAGAGAGTGGTGGACAGAGAGTGGGGGTCAGAAAGGGGGACAGAGAGAGAGGGGGACAGCGAGTTGGCAGGGAGAGAGGGACAGAGAGAGAGGGGGCAGAGAGAGGGGGGACAGAGAGAGGGGGGACAGAGAGAGGGGGGACAGAGAGAGGGGGGACAGAGAGAGGGGGGACAGAGAGAGGGGGGACAGAGAGAGGGGAGACAGAGAGAGGGGAGACAGAGAGAGGGGGGACAGAGAGAGGGGGGACAGAGATAGGGGGGACAGAGATAGGGGGGACAGAGATAGGGGGGACAGAGATAGGGGGGACAGAGAGAGGGAACAGAGAGAGAGGGGACAGAGTGCGGGGACAGAGAGAGAGGGGGCAGAGAGAAGGTACAGAGAGTGTGGGTGATAGATGGGGTCAGATAGAGGGGACGGAAAGAGGGGGAGGTAGAGGGGGACAGAGAGAGCAGGACAGAGAGGGGGAGATACAGGGGGTC
Source organism: Chiloscyllium plagiosum (assembly GCF_037043375.1). Lineage (NCBI taxonomy): Eukaryota > Metazoa > Chordata > Chondrichthyes > Orectolobiformes > Hemiscylliidae > Chiloscyllium > Chiloscyllium plagiosum. The sequence continues at coordinate 31,045,880 of NW_028270186.1, read as the reverse complement.
AGAGGGAGGGGCGACAGTGATTGGGGGACAGAGAGGGGGTACAGTGTGGGAGAGAGAGGGGGGCAGAGAGAGGGGGACAGAGAGGGGGTACAGTGTGTGGGAGAGAGAGGGGGGACAGAGAGAGGGGGACAGAGAGAGTGGGACAGAAAGAGGGGGACAGCGGGACACGGGGACAGAGAGAAGGGGACAGACTGAGCGGGGACAGAGAGACGGTGACAGAGAGGGGGCAGAGAGAGTGGGACAGAGAGGGGGGACAGAGAGAGGGGGGACAGAGGGGGGGGGCAGAGAGGGGGGGACAGAGCAAGATGGGGACAGAGAGAGAGGTGGACAGAAAGAGAGGGACAGAGAGATGGTGACAGATATGGCGACAGAGAGAGGGGGACAGAGAGAGAGGGGGTCAGAGAGAGGGGGGAACAGAGAGAGGGGTGGACAGAGAGAGGGGGACAGAGGGAGGGAACAGAGAGGGGGACAGAGAGGGGGGGCAGAGAGAGGGGGACTGAGAGGGGGGTCAGAGAGAGTGGGGGTCAGAAAGAGGGCGACAGAGAGAAGTGGGACAGAGAGAGGGGGACAGAGAGAGAGGGGGTCAGAAAGAGGGCGACAGAGAGAGGGGGGACAGAAAGAGGGGGACAGAGGGAGGGGGGACAGAGAGAGGGGGACAGAGTGCCCGGGGACAGAGAGGGGTGACAGAGAGAGGGGGACAGAGAGATGGGGACAGAGAGGGAGGACAGAGAGGGGGGGAGACAGAGAGAGATGGGAACAGAGAGAGAGGTGGACAGAGAGAGCGCGACAGAGAGACGGTGACAGATATGGCGACAGAGAGAGGGGGACAGAGAGAGGGGTCAGAGAGAGGAGTACAGAGAGAGAGGGGGTCAGAGAGAGTGGGGAACAGAGAGAGTGGGGGACAGAGAGAGGGGGGACAGAGAGAGGGGCTACAGGGCGAGGGGGGGACGGAGAGGGAGGTACAGAGAGAGGGGGACAGACGGAGGGGGACAGAGAGAGGGGGACAGAGTGAGCGGGACAGAGTGAGGGGGACAGAAGGAGGGGGGACAGAGAGATGCTGACTGGGAGGGGGCAGAGAGAGGGGGACAGAGAGGGGGGGACAGAGAGAGGGGGACAGAGAGAGGGGGACAGAGAGAGGGGGACAGAGAGAGGGGGACAGAGAGAGGGGGACAGAGAGAGGGGGAAAGACCGAGTGAGTACAGAGAGATGGTGACGGAGAGGGGGCAGAGAGCGGGCGACAGAGAGGGGTGGACGGGGGGGGGGGGGAACAGAGAGATGGTGACTGACAGGGGGCAGAGAGAGGGCTACAGAGAGGGGGGGGACAGAGGTTTGGGACAGAGAGAGGGTGGACTGAGAGAGGGGGTAGAGAGACAGTGACAGAGAGGGGGCAGAGAGAGGGCGATAGAGATGGGGGGACAGAGAGCGGGGAACAAAGCGAGGGGGCAGAGAGAGGGGGGCAGTGAGAGAGAGGGACAGAGAGAGAGGGTTTCAGAGGGGGGGCAGAGAGAGGGGGTCAGAATGAGGGAGACAGAGAAAGTGGGAGCAGAGAGAGAGGGAACAGAGCGAGGGGGCCGAGAGAGGGGGGCAGAGAGAGAGAGGGATAGAGAGAGAGGGGGACAGAGAGAGAGGGGACAGAGAGAGAGAGGACAGAGGGGGGGACGGGGGAGAACAGAGTGGGGGGGGGGCAGAGAGAAGGGGACAGAGAGGGGGGACAGAGAGGGGGGGACAGAGAGAGGGAGAACAGAGGGAGGGGGACAGAGGGAGGGGGACAGAGGGAGGGGGACAGATGGAGGGTACAGAGTGGGGGACAGAGAGAGGGGGACAGAGAGAGGGGACAGAGGGGGGACACCGTGGGGGGAACAGAGGGGGGAGAGAGAGGGGCAGAGAGAGGGCGATAGAGATGGGGGGACAGAGAGCGGGGAACAGTGCGAGGGGGCAGAGAGAGGGGGCAGAGAGAGGGGGCAGAGAGATAGAGGGACAGAGAGAGAGGGGGACAGAGAGAGAGGGGGACAGAGAGAGAGGGGGACAGAGAGAGAGGGGGACAGAGAGAGGGTAACAGAGGGGGGACACAGAGGAGGGGAACAGAGGGGGGAACAGAGAGAGGGGGACTGAGACAGGGGGACAGAGAGAGGGTGACAGAGAGAGGGGGACAGAGAGAGGGGACAGAGGGGGGACACCGTGGGGGGGGGAACAGAGGGGGGAACAGAGAGAGGGGGACTGAGAGGGGGCACAGAGAGAGAGGGTGACAGGGAGAGAGGGGACAGAGGGAGGAACGGGGGGACTGAGGGGGGAACAGAGAGAGGGGGCCAGAGAGAGGTGGGACAGAGTGAGGGGCAACAGAGAGAGGGGGCAGAAAGAGGGGGGGCAGAGAGAGAGAGGGGACAGAGAGGAGGCAGAGAGAGGGCGACAAAGAGAGGGGACAGTCAGGGCAGGACAGATAGAGAGGGGGACAGAGGGAGGGGGGACAGAGGGGGGACACCGTGGGGGGGGAACAGAGGGGGGAGAGAGAGGGGCAGAGAGAGGGTGATAGAGATGGGGGACAGAGGGCGGGGAACAGAGCGAGGGGGCAGAGAGAGGGGGGCAGAGAGAGAGAGGGATAGAGAGAGAGGGGGACAGAGAGAGAGGGGACAGAGAGAGAGAGGACAGAGGGGGGAACGGGGGAGACCAGAGTGGGGGGGGGGCAGAGAGAAGGGGACAGAGAGGGGGGACAGAGAGGGGGGGACAGAGAGAGGGAGAACAGAGGGAGGGGGACAGAGGGAGGGGGGCAGAGGGAGGGGGACAGAGGGAGGGGGACAGAGGGAGGGGGACAGAGTGGGGGAGAGAGAGAGGGGGACAGAGAGAGGGGACAGAGGGGGGACACCGTGGGGGGGAACAGAGGGGGGAGAGAGAGGGGCAGAGAGAGGGCGATACAGCTGGGGGGACAGAGAGCGGGGAACAGTGCGAGGGGGCAGAGAGAGGGGGCAGAGAGAGGGGGCAGAGAGAGAGAGGGACAGAGAGAGAGGGGGACAGAGAGAGAGGGGGACAGAGAGAGAGGGGGACAGAGAGAGAGGGGGACAGAGAGAGGGTAACAGAGGGGGGACACAGAGGAGGGGAACAGAGGGGGGAACAGAGAGAGGGGGACTGAGACAGGGGGACAGAGAGAGGGTGACAGAGAGAGGGGGACAGAGAGAGGGGGACAGAGAGAGGGGGACAGAGAGAGGGGACAGAGGGGGGACACCGTGGGGGGGAACAGAGGGGAGAACAGAGAGAGGGGGACTGAGAGGGGGCACAGAGAGAGAGGGTGACAGGGAGAGAGGGGACAGAGGGAGGGAACAGAGAGAGAGGGGACAGAGTGCGGGGACAGAGAGAGAGGGGGCAGAGAGAAGGTACAGAGAGTGTGGGTGATAGATGGGGTCAGATAGAGGGGACGGAAAGAGGGGGAGGTAGAGGGGGACAGAGAGAGCAGGACAGAGAGGGGGAGATACAGGGGGTCAGAGGGAGGGGCGACAGTGATTGGGGGACAGAGAGGGGGTACAGTGTGGGAGAGAGAGGGGGGCAGAGAGAGGGGGACAGAGAGGGGGTACAGTGTGTGGGAGAGAGAGGGGGGACAGAGAGAGGGGGACAGAGAGAGTGGGACAGAAAGAGGGGGACAGCGGGACACGGGGACAGAGAGAAGGGGACAGACTGAGCGGGGACAGAGAGACGGTGACAGAGAGGGGGCAGAGAGAGTGGGACAGAGAGGGGGGACAGAGAGAGGGGGGACAGAGGGGGGGGGCAGAGAGGGGGGGACAGAGCAAGATGGGGACAGAGAGAGAGGTGGACAGAAAGAGAGGGACAGAGAGATGGTGACAGATATGGCGACAGAGAGAGGGGGACAGAGAGAGAGGGGGTCAGAGAGAGGGGGGAACAGAGAGAGGGGTGGACAGAGAGAGGGGGACAGAGGGAGGGAACAGAGAGGGGGACAGAGAGGGGGGGCAGAGAGAGGGGGACTGAGAGGGGGGTCAGAGAGAGTGGGGGTCAGAAAGAGGGCGACAGAGAGAAGTGGGACAGAGAGAGGGGGACAGAGAGAGAGGGGGTCAGAAAGAGGGCGACAGAGAGAGGGGGGACAGAAAGAGGGGGACAGAGGGAGGGGGGACAGAGAGAGGGGGACAGAGTGCCCGGGGACAGAGAGGGGTGACAGAGAGAGGGGGACAGAGAGATGGGGACAGAGAGGGAGGACAGAGAGGGGGGGAGACAGAGAGAGATGGGAACAGAGAGAGAGGTGGACAGAGAGAGCGCGACAGAGAGACGGTGACAGATATGGCGACAGAGAGAGGGGGACAGAGAGAGGGGTCAGAGAGAGGAGTACAGAGAGAGAGGGGGTCAGAGAGAGTGGGGAACAGAGAGAGTGGGGGACAGAGAGAGGGGGGACAGAGAGAGGGGCTACAGGGCGAGGGGGGGACGGAGAGGGAGGTACAGAGAGAGGGGGACAGACGGAGGGGGACAGAGAGAGGGGGACAGAGTGAGCGGGACAGAGTGAGGGGGACAGAAGGAGGGGGGACAGAGAGATGGTGACTGGGAGGGGGCAGAGAGAGGGGGACAGAGAGGGGGGGACAGAGAGAGGGGGACAGAGAGAGGGGGACAGAGAGAGGGGGACAGAGAGAGGGGGACAGAGAGAGGGGGACAGAGAGAGGGGGAAAGACCGAGTGAGTACAGAGAGATGGTGACGGAGAGGGGGCAGAGAGCGGGCGACAGAGAGGGGTGGACGGGGGGGGGGGAACAGAGAGATGGTGACTGACAGGGGGCAGAGAGAGGGCTACAGAGAGGGGGGGGACAGAGGTTTGGGACAGAGAGAGGGTGGACTGAGAGAGGGGGTAGAGAGACAGTGACAGAGAGGGGGCAGAGAGAGGGCGATAGAGATGGGGGGACAGAGAGCGGGGAACAAAGCGAGGGGGCAGAGAGAGGGGGGCAGTGAGAGAGAGGGACAGAGAGAGAGGGTTTCAGAGGGGGGGCAGAGAGAGGGGGTCAGAATGAGGGAGACAGAGAAAGTGGGAGCAGAGAGAGAGGGAACAGAGCGAGGGGGCCGAGAGAGGGGGGCAGAGAGAGAGAGGGATAGAGAGAGAGGGGGACAGAGAGAGAGGGGACAGAGAGAGAGAGGACAGAGGGGGGGACGGGGGAGAACAGAGTGGGGGGGGGGCAGAGAGAAGGGGACAGAGAGGGGGGACAGAGAGGGGGGGACAGAGAGAGGGAGAACAGAGGGAGGGGGACAGAGGGAGGGGGACAGAGGGAGGGGGACAGATGGAGGGTACAGAGTGGGGGACAGAGAGAGGGGGACAGAGAGAGGGGACAGAGGGGGGACACCGTGGGGGGGAACAGAGGGGGGAGAGAGAGGGGCAGAGAGAGGGCGATACAGCTGGGGGGACAGAGAGCGGGGAACAGTGCGAGGGGGCAGAGAGAGGGGGCAGAGAGAGGGGGCAGAGAGAGAGAGGGACAGAGAGAGAGGGGGACAGAGAGAGAGGGGGACAGAGAGAGAGGGGGACAGAGAGAGAGGGGGACAGAGAGAGGGTAACAGAGGGGGGACACAGAGGAGGGGAACAGAGGGGGGAACAGAGAGAGGGGGACTGAGACAGGGGGACAGAGAGAGGGTGACAGAGAGAGGGGGACAGAGAGAGGGGACAGAGGGGGGACACCGTGGGGGGGGGAACAGAGGGGGGAACAGAGAGAGGGGGACTGAGAGGGGGCACAGAGAGAGAGGGTGACAGGGAGAGAGGGGACAGAGGGAGGAACGGGGGGACTGAGGGGGGAACAGAGAGAGGGGGCCAGAGAGAGGTGGGACAGAGTGAGGGGCAACAGAGAGAGGGGGCAGAAAGAGGGGGGGCAGAGAGAGAGAGGGGACAGAGAGGAGGCAGAGAGAGGGCGACAAAGAGAGGGGACAGTCAGGGCAGGACAGATAGAGAGGGGGACAGAGGGAGGGGGGACAGAGGGGGGACACCGTGGGGGGGGAACAGAGGGTGGAGAGAGAGGGGCAGAGAGAGGGTGATAGAGATGGGGGACAGAGAGCGGGGAACAGAGCGAGGGGGCAGAGAGAGGGGGGCAGAGAGAGAGAGGGATAGAGAGAGAGGGGGACAGAGAGAGAGGGGACAGAGAGAGAGAGGACAGAGGGGGGAACGGGGGAGACCAGAGTGGGGGGGGGGCAGAGAGAAGGGGACAGAGAGGGGGGACAGAGAGGGGGGGACAGAGAGAGGGAGAACAGAGGGAGGGGGACAGAGGGAGGGGGACAGAGGGAGGGGGACAGAGGGAGGGGGACAGAGGGAGGGGGACAGAGTGGGGGAGAGAGAGAGGGGGACAGAGAGAGGGGACAGAGGGGGGACACCGTGGGGGGGAACAGAGGGGGGAGAGAGAGGGGCAGAGAGAGGGCGATACAGCTGGGGGGACAGAGAGCGGGGAACAGTGCGAGGGGGCAGAGAGAGGGGGCAGAGAGAGGGGGCAGAGAGAGAGAGGGACAGAGAGAGAGGGGGACAGAGAGAGAGGGGGACAGAGAGAGAGGGGGACAGAGAGAGAGGGGGACAGAGAGAGGGTAACAGAGGGGGGACACAGAGGAGGGGAACAGAGGGGGGAACAGAGAGAGGGGGACTGAGACAGGGGGACAGAGAGAGGGTGACAGAGAGAGGGGGACAGAGAGAGGGGGACAGAGAGAGGGGGACAGAGAGAGGGGACAGAGGGGGGACACCGTGGGGGGGAACAGAGGGGAGAACAGAGAGAGGGGGACTGAGAGGGGGCACAGAGAGAGAGGGTGACAGGGAGAGAGGGGACAGAGGGAGGGACGGGGGGACTGAGGGGGGAACAGAGAGAGGGGGCCAGAGAGAGGTGGGACAGAGTGAGGGGCAACAGAGAGAGGGGGCAGAAAGAGGGGGGACAGAGAGAGAGAGGGGACAGAGAGGAGGCAGAGAGAGGGCGACAAAGAGAGGGGACAGTCAGGGCAGGACAGATAGAGGGGGGACAGAGGGAGGGGGGACAGAGGGAGGGGACGGAGCGAGAGGTGACAGAGGGAGAGGGGACAGACAGATGGTGACTGAGTGGGGGCAGAGAGAAGGCGACAGAGGGGGGTGCAGAGAGAGGAGGGACAGAGAGAGGGGGACAGAGAGAGGGAGAACAGAGAGAGGGGGGACAGAGAGAGGGGGGACAGAGAGAGGGGGGACAGAGAGAGGGGGGACAGAGAGAGGGGGTACAGAGAGAGGGGGTACAGAGAGAGAGGGGGTACAGAGAGAGAGGGGGTACAGAGAGGGGGGTACAGAGCGGGGGGCAGAGAGAGGGGGGGTCGGAGAGGGGGGACAGAAAGTGGGTACAGAGAGAGGGGGACAGAGAGAGGGGGGGCAGAGAGAGGGTGAAAGCGAGAGGGGGACAGAGGGAGAGGAGGCAGAGAGAGGGGGGCTGAAAGAGGGGGTCAGAGAGAGGGGGGCAGAGGGGGGGCACAGAGAGGGTGAAAGAGAGAGGGGGACAGAGGGAGAGGGGGCAGAGAGAGGGGGGCAGAGAGAGGGGGACAGAGAGAGGGGGACAGAGAGAGGGGGACAGAGAGAGGGGGACAGAGAGAGGGGGGCAGAGAGAGGGGGGCAGAGAGAGGGTGAAAGAGAGAGGGGGACAGAGGGAGAGGGGACAGAGAAAGGGGGGCAGAGAGAGGGGATAGAGAGAGGGGGACAGAGAGAGGGGGACAGAGAGAGGGGGACAGAGAGAGGGGGACAGAGAGAGGGGGACAGAGAGAGGGGTGACAGAGGGAGGGGGACAGAGGGAGGGGGACAGAGGGAGGGGGACAGAGGGAGGGGTGACAGAGGGAGGGGGACAGAGGGAGGGGGACAGAGGGAGGTGGGACAGATAGACGGTGACAGAGAGCGGGCAGAGAGAGGGGGACAGAGAGCAGGGGGACAGAGAAACGGGGACAGAGAGAGGGGCGACAGAGAGAGGGGTGCAGAGAGACGGTGACAGAGAGGAGGCAGAGAGAAGAGGACAGAGAGAGGGGGACAGAGAGAGGGAGAACAGAGAGAGGGGGGACAGAGAGAGGGGGGACAGAGAGAGGGGGGACAGAGAGAGGGGGTACAGAGAGAGAGGGGGTACAGAGAGAGAGGGGGTACAGAGAGAGAGGGGGACAGAGAGGGGGGTACAGAGCGGGGGGCAGAGAGAGGGGGGTCGGAGAGGGGGGACAGAAAGTGGGTACAGAGAGAGGGGGACAGAGAGAGGGGGGGCAGAGAGAGGGTGAAAGCGAGAGGGGGACAGAGGGAGAGGGGGCAGAGAGAGGGGGGCTGAAAGAGGGGGTCAGAGAGAGGGGGGCAGAGGGGGGGCACAGAGAGGGTGAAAGAGAGAGGGGGACAGAGGGAGAGGGGGCAGAGAGGGGGGACAGAGAGAGGGCAGAGAGAGGGTGAAAGAGAGAGGGGACAGAGGGAGAGGGGGCAGAGAGAGGGGGGCAGAGAGAGGGGGGCAGAGAGAGGGGGGCAGAGAGAGGGGGGCAGAGAGAGGGTGAAAGAGGGAGAGGGGACAGAGAAAGGGGGGCAGAGAAAGGGGGGCAGAGAGAGGGGACAGAGAGAGGGTGAAAGAGAGAGGGGGACAGAGGGAGAGGGGACAGAGAGAGGGGGGCAGAGAGAGGGGACAGAGAGAGGGGACAGGGAGAGGGGGACAGAGGGAGGGGTGACAGAGGGAGGGGGACAGAGGGAGGTGGGACAGATAGACGGTGACAGAGAGCGGGCAGAGAGAGGGGGACAGAGAGCAGGGGGACAGAGAAACGGGGACAGAGAGAGGGGCGACAGAGAGAGGGGTGCAGAGAGACGGTGACAGAGAGGAGGCAGAGAGAAGGGGACAGAGAGCAGGGGGACAGAGAAACGGGGACAGAGAGAGGGGTGCAGAGAGACGGTGACAGTGAGGGGGCATAGAGAGTACGACAATGAGAGGGGACAGTGAGGGGGGACAGAGAGAATGGTACAGAGGGAGGGGGGGCAGAGGGAGGGGTGCAGAGGGAGGGGGGACAGAGAGACGGTGACAGAGTGGGCAGAGAGAGGGCGACAGAGAGAGGGGGTCAGAGAGATGCGGACAGAGGGGGGTACCGAGAGATGGGGACAGAGAGAGGGGGACAGAGGGAGGGGAGACAGAGGGACGGTGACAGAGAGGGGGCAGAGAGAGGTCGACAGAGAGAGAGGGGAGACAGATAGCGGGAGAGAGAAAGAGAGGGGGATGAGAGAGAGGGGGGTGAGAGAGGGGATGGTAAGAGAGGGTGTGAGAGTGGGGAGAGATAGGTGGAGAAAAAGGGGGGAGAGAGAGGGGGAGCGAGAGAGTGGGGGAGAGTGGCTAGACAGAAAGCGTGTAGAGAGGGTGGAGAGACAGGGTAGAGAGAGGTTGGGGGTAAGAGGGGAGAGAGGGGGGAGGAGAGAGAGAGGGGAGTGAGAGAAGGATGAGAAAGAGGGGATGAAGGAGTTGGTGTGAGATAGAGGGTGTGTTTGAGAGAGAGTCGGTGTGAGAGAGAGAGGGGTGAGAGAGAGGGGTGAGAGAGAGAGAAGGGGTGTGAGAGAGAAGGGGTGTGAGAATTAGGGGTGGAGAGGGAGAGAGAGACGTAGGGTGAGAGCGAGAGAGTGGGGTGAGAGAGTGAGATGGGATGGAGAGAGTGGGGTTTGAGAGAGACAGAGGGAGATTGAGGGGAGAGAGGGGGGTGCAGAGAGAGGTGGAGAGAGAGGGGGGTGGGGGTGAGAAGGGGTTTAGAGAGAAGGGTTGATTGAGAGAGAAAAAGTGGGGGGTAAGAGAGAGAGTGGAGTGAGAAGGAGAGGGTGTGAGAGAGAGAGTGGGTGAGAGAGAGGGGGTGAGCGAGAGGGGTGAGGGGGGAGGGGTTAGAGAGAGAGCGCGGGGTAAGAGAGAAAGTGGGTGAGAGAGGGAGGAGGGGTGAGAGGGAGGAGGGGTGAGAGGGGAGACAGAGAGAGGGATAAGCGAGAGGGGATGAGAGTGTGAGGGGGGTTGAGAGAGGGGGTGGTGAGAGGGGGCGGTTAGACACAGAGGGAGTGAGAGAGAGGTGTGAGAGAGAGGGTGTGAGAGACAAAGGGTGATTGAGAGAGAGAAAGTGGGGAGGGCGTAAGAGAGAGAGTGGAGTGAGAAAGAGGGTGTGAGAGAGAGTGGTTGAGAGAGGGGGGTGAGAGAGAGGAGGAGAGAGAGAGGAGGAGAGAGAGGGGGAGGGGGGAGAGAGAGGGGGGAAAGAGAGTGGGGGAGAGAGAGGGGGAGAGAGAGGGGTGGAGAGAGAGGGGGAGAGAGGGGGCTGAGAGAGAGAGGTGATGAGAGAGAGGGGATGAGAGAGAGGAAGTGAGAGGGGGGGTGAGAAACAGGGGTGTGAGAGAGAAGGGGTGTGAGAGAGAAGGGATGTGAGAGAGAAGGTGTGTGAGGCAGAGGGGGTGGGAAAGAGAGAGCGACGTGGGCTAAGAGAGAGAGTGGGGTGAGAGAGTGAGATGGGAGTGAGAGAGAGGGGTTGTGAGAGACAGGGGGAGAGAAAGGATAGAGAATGGGAGGCAAGAGAGGGGGTAGAGAGAAGGGGAGAGAGAGGGAAGAGAGAGGGGGGAGAGAGAGAGAGGGTGAGAGACCAGGGGGTGAGAGAGAGGGGGTGAGAGAGAGGCGATGAGAAAGAGAGAGAGTGAGTGAACAAGTGAGTGTATAAGTGAGAAAGAGAGAGCTTGAGTGAGAAAGAGAGAGTGGGTGAAAGAGAGGGTGCGAGAGAGAGAGGTTGAGAGATAAGGGCTGATTGAGAGAGAGAAAGTGGGGAGAGGGTAAGAGAGAGTGGAGTTAGAAGGTGAGAGTGTGATTGAGAGAGTGGGTGAGAGAGAGTGGTGAGCGAGAGGGGTGAGAGGGGGAGGGGTTACAGAGAGCGCGTGGGGCAAGAGAGAAAGGATGTGAGAGGGAGTAAGAGAGAGGGGTGAGAGAGGGGATGAGAGAGAGAGAGGGGTGAGAGAGAGGGGTTGAGAAAGAGACAGGGCGTGAGAGATTGAGGGTGTGAGAGAGTGAGGGGATAAGACAGTGAGGGGGGTTGAGAAAGGGGTGGTGAGAGAGAGATGGAGTGAGAGAGAAGGGGTGTGAGAGCGAGAAGAGGTGTGAGAGAGAAGGGGTGTGAGAGAGAAGGGGTGTAAGGAATAGGAAGTGGAGAGAGAGAGAGATGTGGGGTGAGAGCGAGAAAGTGGGGTGAGAGCGTGAGCTGGGATGGAGAGAGAGGGGGTGTGAGAGACAGAGGGAAATAGAGGGGGAGAGAGAGGGGGACAGAGAGAGGGGAGAGAAAGGGGGCAGAGAGAGGTGGAGAGAGAGGGGGCTGGGGGTGAGAAGGGGTTGAGAGAGAAGGGTTGATTGAGAGAGAAAAAGTGGGGGGTAAGAGAGAGAGTGGAGTGAGAAGGAGAGGGTATGAGAGAGAGAGTGGGTGAGAGAGAGTGGTGAGAGAGCGAGGGGTGAGAGAGAGTGGGTGAGAGAGGGGGTGAGCGAGAGGGGTGAGAGGGGGAGTGGTTAGAGAGAGAGAGGGCGGGGTAAGAGAGAAAGGGTGTGAGAGAGGGAGGGGGTGAGGTGGTGAGAGAGGGAGGAGAGGTGAGAGGGGGTGAAAGAGAGAGGGGTGAGAAAGAGGGGATGAGAGAGCGAGGGGGGTTGAGAGAGGGGATGGTGAGAGTGGGGTGAGAGACACAAGGAGTGAGAGAGGGGTGAGAGAGGGGATAAGAGACAATGGGTGATTGAGAGAGAGAAAGTGGGGAGGGGTTAAGAGAGAGAGTGGAGTGAGAAGGAGAGGGTGTGATTGAGAGAGTGGGTGAGAGAGAGGGGTGAGAGAGTGGGGGAGGGGTTAGAGAGAGCGCGGGGTAAGAGAGAGAGTGGGTGAGAGAGAGGGGTGAGAGAGCGAGGGGGAGAGAGACGGGGTGAGAGAGAGAGGGGTGAGAGAGAAGGGGGGTGGGTGAGAGAGCGAGGGGGAGAGAGAGGGGGTGAGAGAGAGGGGGGTGAGAGAGAGGTGTTGAGAGAGAGAGGTTGAGAGAGGGAGTTGAAAGGGAGGGGGGTGAGAGACAGGGGTTGAAAGAGATGGGGGAAAAGGGGTGAGTGAGAGAGAGACGTGGGCTAAGAGAAAGAGAGTGGGGTGAGAGAGTGAGCTGGGAGTGAGAGAGAGAGGTGTGAGAGACAGGGGAGAGAGGGGGTAGAGAGTGGGGGCAAGACAGGGGATAGAGAGAAGGGAGAGAGGGGGGAGAGAGAGAGGAGTTGAGAGAGAGGGCATGAGAGAAAGAGGGGGTGAGAAAGAGAGACAGTGAGTGAAAAAGAGAGAGTGTAAGTGAGAAAGAGAGAGCGTGAGTGTGAAAGAGAGAGGGGGTGAGAGAGCGAGGGGTGAGAGAGCGAGGGGTGAGAGAGAAAGTGGGGAGACGGTAAGAGAGAGCGCGGGGTTGAGATAGAGAGGGGTTGAGAGAGAGAAGGGGATAAGAGAGAGAGAGAAGGGGAGTGAGAGACAGAGTGGAGTGAGAGAGAGGGGAATGAGAGAGAGGGGTGTGTGTAAGGGGTGGTGTAATTTTTAAATCATTAACTGTTGTAGTAAGCACATAGTAAGTACAAAGCCACCATTTTAGTCTTCTCTACCTTGTAGTAAGCACGAGCAGACACTCCCCCAGATTTTCATGAATGGAACAATGGAAACAGCTTTCCTCGTGGCTGAGGGACCGCCCACAACCAGGGCTGTACGTCATCATCCATATAAGGGAGAAGCGGGGAACTCGAACACTGATTGGCTGGGTGAATAACCAAATAATCTCATACATCAGGAGGGCAGTGGGGAACTTTAACACTGATTGGCTGAGACAGTAGAAGGCCCAGCCCACTCCTACATGTATATAACGTGCGGGGATTACAATCTGTGTGTGTGCCTCATGGGAAGCCATTGAGGTAACACCCGGTTCTGCAGAATTGAATAAATAGTTTTGGACGAACTCCTCCGTGTCTTTGTTCTTGGGAAGGGAAGCAGAGTGCCTGATGGGGGGGTCGCAGAGTCCCCTATCTTGCACAATTGGGGGCTCGTCCGGGATGCAATAATTATTGCCGGGGCTCTCTTCGGCTCGTGGATCAAGTCTGATACAAAAAGACGCGTCTGGTATATATTTATACTGCTCACTGGATCGGCTTGGTCCGTCAGCCGTCGGCCAAGAGAGTGACCCGGCTCATTAAAATAATTTTGGATCCCGAGAAAAGGAACACACGGACGAGTGTTGGGACGACCGGTTAGTGACTATACACGGGGGTACACACATTTAAAAAGGCCAGACAACTCCGTGCACGGATCAAGGTAAGAGATTTTTTTTGTTCTTCCTTGTTGGCCACGTGGTTTTGACGGTCATCTGTGAGAACGCTTTAAGCGTTTAAGACCAGGACCGAAGATAAACCACGGGAAATTGTGGTTTTGACGGTTATCTGTGAAAATGCTTTAGGCGTTTAAGACCAGGACCGAAGATAGACCATGGGAAATCAGACTTTTAGGTCCACTGAGGACAAGTCAGGGAGGACTGTAAATGGAAAAGAAATACCCCCCGATAGTCCACTAGGTCGGAAATTGAGTTTATGGACAGAAAGCAGTAGGACAAAGGACTGAAAGAAAGAGACCATGATAAAATATTGTTGTTTTATATGGACCAAAGAACCTATCCGCGCCCCCTCGGTAGTTTGGCCCGAGTATGGGTCTGATGAAGACTGAGTGTGTCAAATCCTAAATGTATATGTTAACAGAAAACAACCGTTTGACCCAGAAGAGAGCAAATACGCCGCTGCCTGGTTGGCGAGTGACTGCGGGGACCCCACGAGTCTCTATCCTCTGATTCCCCAAACAGACCCGAGAAAGCCCCAGAAGTCTTGGGACGTCCTCACCGACGGTTTGCACCCTTCTGCCCCGCCCCCGTATGTACAACCCGCGCACGGCCAGGCGTCCAGCGCGGACCTCCCTCCTGCATCAGATAATCCCGGTTCCCGGCAGGTCATGCTCAGTGAGGGAGAGCCTGCTGGGGGGGGGGACACAGGAAGGGAAGAAGAGCCCACCCCAGGCATTAGGAGATCAGCCTGAATTGAGATGCGGAGAGATCAAGAAGAGAGATTGGGTGCTGAGAGGGTTAACAATGTTGAACAGATGAACCCTTTACGAGAGGTGCCGTTTGGGAACGAACGGACCGGATTCGTAGTACAACCTTTAAATTCTGGGGATATCCGAGAACTCCGTAATGAACTACCCCGTCTACTGGACGACCCTGTCAGTGTGGGAACACAATTAGATCAATTTCTGGGGCCCAGTATATACACATGGGCCGAATTGCAGGCCATGATGAGAATACTATTTAATTACGATGAAATTGTCATGATCCGGGATAGTGCAATGGCCATTTGGGATAGGGAGCATCAGGACGCCCCTCAGCGTGGAGAGCAGAAGTACCCCTTAGAGGACCCCCGGTGGGATCATAATGACGCGGGGGGACGGGCTAATATGACAGACCTCAGAAACCTTATAATCAGGGGAATCAAAACCTGCGTGCCTAAACAGCGGAATTTAGTGAAAGCATTCGAAGTTGGACAGAAAAAGGATGAATCCCCGAGTGAGTTTTTAGACCGTTTGCGGGAGTCCATGCGAAAGTATTCAGGTTTAGACCCCGATGGGGAAATAGGCAAGGGCATGCTTAAGGTGCACTTTGTGACTAAGTCATGGCCTGACATTCAGAAGAAATTACAGAAAGTGGAGGATTGGGCTGAAAAAGATGTTGCAGCATTATTACGGGAAGCACAGAAGGTGTACGTTCAGAGGGATGTAATAAGGGAGAAACAGAAGACAAAAATGATGGTGGCAGCCGTACGGGAAGCTTGTAAATCCACCGGAATGGGGGAGGGAGGTTATGGGATGGAAAGAGGAAGGTCGAGGAAAAGTTGGAGAGGGAGAGGAGCGAGACGAATCGAAGTGGGAGAGGAGGATCTTATGGAATCGAACGGCCTCAGGCGGCCGGATGTTACCATTGCGGGAAACTGGGACACTTCAAGAGGGATTGTCCCGATTTTAAAAGGGAGCGAGAAGGGATGTATGAAATGGAGCACGAACAAATGGATTAGGGAAGTCAGGGGAGGATCGGAACACGGGCCTACCAAGAACCCCTGGTAAATTTACGGGTGGGTCCATTTAGACAAGATGTTACTTTCTTAGTTGACACAGGCGCCGGCAGGTCCTCAATCCCCCTCCATCCTAGGGGGGTTGGCTTCCAGGCTAAAACATTAAACATTTCAGGAGTAAAGGGTGGGGTTTTCAGTGCAAGAATATTTGAACCACAACCCTTGCGGCTGGAGGAGGAGGAGCTCTAAGTGGAACTCCTTCACCTCCCACACCTTCCCTATGGGTTGTTGGGACGGGATTTAATAGTCCGTTTCGGACTACGAATAGAAGTGGGAGAAGAGGAAGAATTAGCCATTACCATGTCATACCTTAGTGAGTCCCGATTGACAGAGATAGACCCTAGGGTTTGGGTCGCCAAAGGGAACCGGGGGGGGCTCGCAATTCGACCTGTGGAGGTAAAATTAAAGCCCCAGAGCCCCGACGTCAGAGTGCACCAATACCCCATCTCTTGGGAAGGGAGGCAGGGCCTGAAGACAGTTACCAAATGCCTACCCCTCGCCCTGTTGCAAATTCGCACCCAGCCAAGACGGGATTTGGGCGTCTCCCCTTACGAAATGCTGTTTGGCCTCCCGTTCCATGGGCCGAAGGGAGAACCTCCCTTATTCGAGTCTCGGGACATGTTTGTGCAAAAATATGTGGTGGCTCTGGGGTCTGCTCTCTCGTTTCCGCCAACAGGGACTTTTGGCACAGATGCCGCCCCTCGAGTTTGCGGTGCACACCGTCAAGCCGGGTCAGTGGGTCCTGATTAAAAGCTGGAAGCAACGCACCCTCGAACCAACTTGGGACGGTCCCTTCCTAGTACTTTTGACTACCGAAACGGCTGTCCGTACAGCCGAAAAGGGCTGGACACATTATACTCGGATCAAGGGACCGGTGCCACAACCGACGGAGGACGAACAAACCTCTCTGACAGAGGCATCTAAGGAACAGAGACCCTGAGAACAGACTAATTGGACTTTGGCGAGTTTAAAGGACTGTGTCCTCCAGCCGGACACGAGTGTTGCAACAAAATGCAGTCAATCGTATTGTTAACTTGCTTTGCCATTATCCTTCGGCTGGGTCATAGTGTGCGTGTTACCCAATTCGGCCTCTGGGAAAAAAAACAGGCAGAGGACCGTCGGTGGCTCTCCATCTCCGTTCCTGCCAACAAGCCAACACAGACACTTAGTTTAGACCTATGTGGGTTGGTGCCCTGTGCGACTAAAAGTGAACTGAATCAGACTAAGCGTAACCTAGAGAGAGAAAGGGGATTCCAGGGTCAGACGTTAGTATTACAGTTGCATGGCAAAGAAGGCATCAATAGGCCTCCGGCCCCCGGGGTCCAGGCTATGGTGTCAATTGTCCGTGATCCCATCACCCCTGGGCGGAATTGTGAGCAGAATCAGTGCAATCCACTCTATCTGACCATAAAGACCTTGGGGAACAACGGGACGAGCCTTAATGGAACGATCCTGGGTATTAGGGTTGGGGGCCAGGCAGGACAGAAGGGGTTGCAGCTGTACTGCACAACCATCACGGTCATTGAAGCTGGGTCTGGGGCCTCATCCAACCCCGATGAGCAGGAAAAGGTTAGGATAATTGAGGTGATGGACTTGGAAAGGACCTTTGAAATAGAAACGGGATACGGGGAGGCGAATGCCTGGATGGAATGGGTCAAATATACGGTAAGGAGCATGAAAAAGAGTGATTGCTACGCGTGCACGGGTGCCCGTCCTAACCCTCAGGTGGTCCCATTCCTGCTGGGATGGGAGAAACATCCACAAGCCTTGGACTGCATGGTAAGGCTGTACCAGGACCGAGAGGCCTGGAACGACCCCACTTGTCGACCCTTAAGTTTGAAGTTTCCTCCCGTCAGGTCTAAAGGGGCGCCCCGCCCTCCGTCATTCACAGGGGTAATGGGTACGCACCAAGCCTGCGTCTCTCGGACGGGACTACAGTGGGACAATGATGTGGGGACATTTGACAAGTGCAGCGGATCAATTCGGCGGGTCAACGAAACTACCGGGGGCAGGAATTACTCCCACATTCATGTGCCTAGGGCAGACCTCTGGTGGTACTGTGGTGGGAGGATTCTGCGACCGACCCTGCCCCAAAAATGGGCGGGCACTTGTGCAATCGTTCAATTGGCCATCCCATTCACCCTGGCATTCGAAAAACAAGAGCAACCCCGTTCCAGTAGAAGAACTAAGAGAGCTTTGGAGACCTCTTTTGATGATAATATATATTTAGATGTCATAGGGGTCCCCAGGGGTGTTCCTGATGAATACAAGGCTAGGAACCAGATAGCGGCAGGTTTTGAGTCGTCACTGTTCTGGTGGGTTACCATCAATAAGAACGTGGATTGGATTAATTATATTTACTACAATCAGCAGAGGTTCATTAATTATACTCAGGATGCAGTGAAGGGAATAGCAGAACAACTAGACGCCACTAGCAGAATGGCGTGGGAAAATAGGTTGGCCCTGGACATGATGTTAGCAGAGAATGGGGGTGTTTGTGTCATGATAGGCACTCAGTGCTGCACTTTCATCCCCAACAACACAGCCCCTGATGGGTCCATCACCCGCGCCCTGGATCGGCTCACCACATTGGCGGATGAACTCGCCGAAAACTCTGGCATCGATTCTGGCCTCACGGGTTGGTTGGAAGCTTGGTTCGGTAAATGGAAGGGGGTGGTCGTTTCCTTTCTCGTCTCATGTATAGTGGTGGCAGGGGTACTAACTGCCCTCGGGTGTTGCATCATTCCCTGCGCCAGGGGGTTAACTCAGCGACTGATCGAAACCGCCCTTACTAAGAGGGATGTTCCTTATCGGCAGGTCGAAAGGATGAACCTCGAGATAGAACAGTCTGAATCCCTCTTGGGCGGGGGTAGCATTAGAGACGGGCAGCTTGATAAACAAGCTCGGGAGCTATTGGACGCCCTGGAGAAGAAACTCCCAGTTTAAAAATTACAAACCGTAAGAAAAGACATGGGGGATTTGTAGGGGGTGGTGTAATTTTTAAATCATTAACTGTTGTAGTAAGCACATAGTAAGTACAAAGCCACCATTTTAGTCTTCTCTACCTTGTAGTAAGCACGAGCAGACACTCCCCCAGATTTTCATGAATGGAACAATGGAAACAGCTTTCCTCGTGGCTGAGGGACCGCCCACAACCACGGCTGTACGTCATCATCCATATAAGGGAGAAGCGGGGAACTCGAACACTGATTGGCTGGGTGAATAACCAAATAATCTCATCCATCAGGAGGACAGTGGGGAACTTTAACACTGATTGGCTGAGACAGTAGAAGGCCCCGCCCACTCCTACATGTATATAACGTGCGGGGATTACAATCTGTGTGTGTGCCTCGTGGGAAGCCATTGAGGTTACACCCGGTTCTGCAGAATTGAATAAATAGTTTTGGACGAACTCCTCCGTGTCTTTGTTCTTGGGAAGGGAAGCAGAGTGCCTGATGGGGGGTCGCAGAGTCCCCTATCTTGCACAGTACTATCTGAGGTTCTGCGGGAGCACTTTCAGAGGTTTTGAAGGGGGAACTATCTGAGGTAGTGAGGGAGCACTATCTGAGGTAATGAGGGAGCACTTTCTGAGTTATTGAGGGAACACAATCTGATGTATTGAGGAAGCACTTTATGAGGTATTGAGGGAGCACGATCTGAGGTATTGAGGAAGCACTTTATGAGGTATTGAGGAAGCACTTTCTGAGGTATTGAGGGAACACAATCTGATGTATTGAGGAAGCACTTTATGAGGTATTGAGGGAGCACTTTCTGAGGTATTGAGGGAGCACGATCTGAGGTACTGAGGAAGCCCTTTCTGAGGTATTGAGGAAGCACTCTCTGAGGTACTGAGGGAGAACTATCTGAGGTACTGAGGGAGCACTTTCTGAGGTATTGAGGGAGAACTATCTGAGGTTCAGAGGGTGCACTATCTGAGGTACTGAGGGAGAACTATCTGGGGTACTGAGGGAGAACTATCTGAGGTATTGAGGGAGCACTACCTGAGGTAGTGTGGAAGAACTATCTTCGGTACTGAGTGACCACTTTCTGAAGTGTTGATGGAGCACTATCTTAGGTACTGAGGGAGCACTATCTGAGGTACTGAGGGAGCACTTTCTGAGGTATTGAGGGAGCACTATCTGAGGTACTGAGGGAGAACTATCTGAGGTATTGAGGAAGCACTTTCTGAGGTATTGAGGGAGCACTATCTGAGGTATTGAGGAAGCACTATCTGAGGTATTGAGGAATCACTTTCTGAGGTATTGAGGGAACACAATCTGATGTATTGAGGAAGCACTTTATGAGGTATTGAGGGAGCACTTTCTGAGGTATTGAGGGAGCACGATCTGAGGTATTGAGGAAGCCCTATCTGAGGTATTGAGGAAGCACTCTCTGAGGTACTGAGGGAGAACTATCTGAGGTACTGAGGGAGCACTTTCTGAGGTATTGAGGGAGAACTATCTGAGGTTCAGAGGGTGCACTATCTGAGGTACTGAGGGAGAACTATCTGGGGTACTGAGGGAGAACTATCTGAGGTATTGAGGGAGCACTACCTGAGGTAGTGTGGAAGAACTATCTTCGGTACTGAGTGACCACTTTCTGAAGTGTTGATGGAGCACTATCTTAGGTACTGAGGGAGCACTATCTGAGGTACTGAGGGAGCACTTTCTGAGGTATTGAGGGAGCACTATCTGAGGTACTGAGGCAGAACTATCTGAGGTATTGAGGAAGCACTTTCTGAGGTATTGAGGGAGCACTATCTGAGGTATTGAGGAAGCACTATCTGAGGTATTGAGGAAGCACTTTCTGAGGTATTGAGGGAACACAATCTGATGTATTGAGGAAGCACTTTATGAGGTATTGAGGGAGCACTATCTGAGGTACTGAGGGTGCACTTTCTGAGGTGTTGAGGAAGCACTTTCTGAGGTATTGAGGGAGCACTTTCTGAGGTATTTAGGGAGAACTATGTCAGGTACTGAGGGAGAACTATGTCAGGTACTGAGGGAGCACTTTCTGAGGTATTAAGGCAGCACTATCTCAGGCATTGAGAGAGCAATATCTGAGGTACTGAGGGAGCACTTGCTGAGGTATTGAGGGAGCACTTTCTGAGGTACTGAGCGACAACCATCTGAGGTAGTGAGGGAAAAATATCTGAGGTACTGAGGGAGCACTTTCTGGGGTATTGAGGAAGCACATTCTGACGTACTGAGGAAGCACTATCTGAGGTCTTGAGGGAGTACTATCTGAGGTACTGAGGGAGCACTTTCTGAGGTACTGCGGGAGCACTTTCAGAGGTTTTGAGGGAGAACTATCTGAGCTATTGAAGGAGCACTATCTGAGGTACAGAGGGAGCACTATCTGAGGCATTGACGGAGATCTATCTGAGGTATTGAGCGTGCACCTTCAGAGGTTTTGAGGGAGAACTATCTGACGTATTGTGGGAGAACTATCTAAGGTATTTAGGGAGCATTTTCTGAGGTATGGAGGGAGCACCTTCTGAGGTACTGAGGAAGCACTGTCTGAGGTATTGAGGGAGCACTTTCTGAGGTACTGAGGGAGAACAATCTGAGGGACTGAGGGAGAACTATCTGAGGTACTGAGTGACCACTTTCTGAAGTATTGAGGGAGCATTTTCTGAGGTACTGAGGGAGTACTATCTTAGGTACTGAGGGAGAACTATCTGAGGTACTGAGGGACCACTTTCTGAAGTATTGAGGGAGCACTTTCTGAGGTACTGAGGGAGCACTTTCTGAGTTATTGAGGGAGCACTATCTGAGGTACTGAGTGCGAACTATCTGAGGTAGTGAGGGAGCACTTTCTGAGTAATTGAGGAAGCACTTTCTGAGTTATTGAGGGAGCACTATCTGAGGTATTGACGAAGCACTTTCTGAGGTATTGAGGGAAAACTTTCTGAGGTACTGAGGGAGCACATCCTGAGGTATTGAGGGGACACTATCTGAGGTATTCAGGGAGCACTATCTGAGGTATTCAGGGAGCACTATCTGAGGTACTGAGGGAGCACTTTCTGAGGTATTGAGGGAACACTATCTGAGGTATTGAGGAAGCCCTTTCCGAGGTATTGAGGAAGCACTCTCTGAGGTACTGAGGGAGAACTATCTGAGGTATTGAGGGTGCACTTTCTGAGGTACTGAGGGAGAACTATCTGAGGTTCTGAGGGTGCACTATCTGAGGTACTGAGGGAGAACTATCTGGGGTACTGAGGGAGAACTATCTGAGGTACTGAGGGAGCACTATCTGATCTACTGAGGAAGCACTATGTGAGGTACTGAGGGAGCACTATCTGAGGTACTGAGGTTGCACTATCTGAGGTACTGAGGGAGAACTATCTGATCTACTGAGGGAGCACTATCTGAGGTACTGAGGGAGCACTATCTGAGGTACTGAGGGAGCACTATCTGGTGGTACAGAGTGCAGAGGGTAGAAAGGAACAGATGTAATTCCCTGATCATTTCCTCAGGGTCCCCGGGGCACTCTGGTGTCGTAATTTGATATGGAAGCCACTCCCCATTTCAGCAGATCCAGATCATTTTAAATAATCAGTGAAAAATAACAGCAGCATGTGTCTGAAACATGGTTTGGGGGAAAACTTTCATCAATCTATTGTTATTTGTTGTTTGGAGACCCTTTAGAAAAGCAGGCAACCAAACTGACTGATGCTGTCGATGCAAGAGGTGGTGCACAGGAAGATCCAACAAGTCTCTGTAGCTGCTGTCTGTCCCCCTGGAGCAGTCATCATGTGAGATCATGGCTCAGTCTCGGAGATATCATTTCTCCAGCAACACCCCGACAATGCCTTTACAGCTGTGTGTGTGTGTGTGTGTGTGTGTGTGTGTGTGCGAGAGAGAAACAGTCAGCTAGAGAGAGAGAGAGACTGTCCGTGTTTGTGTGTGTGAAAGAGTGGATGCATGTGTATCTCTGTGTGTCTGTATATGTGTGTGAGAGAGGAAGTGCATGTTCATGTGAGAGTGTGTGGCTGTGTGTATGTTTGACGGTGTGTGTGTCTCTGTGTGCATGTGTGTGAGTGAGGGTGTGTGTGAGAGAGTGTGTATGTGTGTGTATGTGTGTGAGAGAGTGTGTCTGTGTGTATGTGTGCGTGTGAGTGTGTCTGTGTGTGTGAGAGAGTGTGTCTGTGTGTGAGAGAATGTATCTGTGTGTCTATGTGTGTGTGTGTCTGTGTGTGCATGTGTCTGTGTGTCTATGTGTGTGTATGACAGTTTGTCTTGTGTGCTAGAGAGTGTGTATGTGTGTGTGAGAGAGTGTGTGTCTGTGTGCATGTGTGTGAGAGTGTGTCTATGTGTATTTGATGGAGTGTGTGTCTGCGTGTGTATGTGTGTGTGAGAGAGAGTGTAACTGTGTGTTTTTGTGTGTGTGAGAAAGAGTGTCTGTGTGTGTTTGAGGG